>NC_056726.1:800501086-800801086 GCF_019279795.1 Protopterus annectens
ACAGACAAATAACTATTGTTAAAGCTATGGGCTGAATCTAAGTGCCAGGAAATGCATTATAGTATTTTTTGGGAATTTATCCACTCCAGGTAACTCTCATATTGACACACACTCCTAAGAGTCGACCCAGTAGTCAGGAACCTGGAAACACATGTAGCCATTAGTCTAGCCTTTGACAGTCACATGCCTACAATTGTGAGGAAATCATTTTTGTTGTGTAAGTTATAAACAAAGGTATGGCATCTAGGTCCAAGGAAGTCATTGTTCCACTGCATTTGGCATTCATCAGACCTATTACTGAGTACAATTCCCCCTTTGGTATGTACCTAACCAGGCATGTCCTATAGCTGAAGCATCCACAAAGGTTCCTCACTAAAAGAATACAGGGAATAAGTAATATGTCCTATGCAAATGGCCTCAAAGCCCTATCCCTGTATTCTGACTCCCACAGGCTGTTGAGGGGACACCTATGCCTGGCATACAGGACACTGGTCATATCTGCAACACTAGCAGCACCAAACATGCCCATTCTAAAGGCTTAATCCTTGCCTGTAGGACCTGCTGGAGAGACAGGTATGTATCCCAAAGACTATCATTTTTTTGGAACAAGCTCCTCATGCATGTGAAGCAGAGTTCCTCCCTAACCCAATTCAAGTCTAACTTGGACAACTGGTTGAGGAACAGAAAATTCATCCCTGGTTTAGCGCCTATGTCTCTAATGGACACAGGAAGCCTGTAAATGGTTCATCTCCCAGGCTCTGGTTGTAAATGTTCCATCTCCCAAGCCTCTGCTTACACTTATCAAGGAACTAGAACTTGTCAGAGATTTGGGATGCATGGCTAGGCATAAAAAAAGGTCCCAGTGGTTGTTAGCCTAGTATACAGCTATGAACCTGTACTTGACTAGTACTGACAAACATGGGGAACTCTTTAACACCCCCCCCCCCTGTGTAGTGTACTCTCTGGTAAGGTCAGACCACAAAGCTGTCTTCTTCTTCTTCATAAAAAAAAAATCAGTTCTGTGACCCCGGCTAACCCCATAACATTTATGAGCTATTCTAAGGCAAAGTTCTACTACGAGTTGATAATCTGTCAACATTTTAAGCCCCCCCTCCCAAATCTGAGAACATGGCTACCAATGCAGAATTGTTCACAGAAACCCTATACAATCATGTCAGTAAATTTTCACAGACAGCTGTGCCTACCAGAAATAAGTTCAGAGCTAACTCAAAAAAAAAAAAACTTCCCTGGTGGAATCCATACATAAACAGGTGGTGCAACATAGACAAAAGTCATAGCCAAGATTGTTAAGTGCTACACCCAGCATGATAAAAACACTTTCATCAACCTAAAACAATTAAGTGGACAAATTAAGTCTAATAAAGCCAAATCTGAGGTGAAGATAGTCTCTGAAGCAAAAGACATCCACAAGGTTTTCTTTAGCTATGTCAGAAACTTCAAAGACAGCACAAAGCAGTATGCAGAATTGCTTGTAAATGGAGCCACCTACATGGAGACGGATGATGCAGCAAATTTGCTGGCTGACAAATTCAGCTCCATTTTTGTCCTCCTCTTTCCCCAGCCCCACCTTCCAGGAAACACTATCAAACAACACCTCCCAAACTATCAGTAGGGAACAAGGCGTAGACGTGCTCTGTAAGGCCATAAACACTGCATCAATGATTCCCACTAACATCCCAGGATGCCTCCTAGAGAGACTGAAACATGACCTATCAAGAACACTGGATGTACTGTTTAACCATAGCTTCCAGACAGCTTTTGTGTCATGTGAATGGAGAACTGCACCAGTCATCCCTCTGCACAAGGGCAGGCCATCAGTGGACCCCAGGAACTACAGACCCATAAGTCTGAAAAGTCTCATATGCAAATCCATGGAAAGAATTGTCATGGAAATGATTAATAAGGACAAAGAAAACCTTCAAATACTGGATTCAACTCCCTTTGGTTTCATCAAGGGCAGGTCATACTTATGCAACCTGGTGGGCTTTTTTGAGAAGGGGATGAGGGCAAAATGGTGCACACTACCTACCTTGACCGGACTAAAGTGTTTGAAACAATACCCCAATTGAGTATTGGTACATACTAAAGGGTGCATTGTACTCCTAGATATATATATATATATATATATATATATATATATATATATATATATATATATATATATATATATATATATATATATATATATATATATATATATATATATATATAAACCCATATATTACATGCTAGGCAGCCAGCTGGCCCTCAGATAGGATCTAGGAAGTTAGGATTGGGAAGACCTCCTCCCCAGAGATGCTGGTCACTAGTGGAGCCCCTCAGAGCTCTGTGCTGGGTTTGCTCTTTTTTGGTATCTAATTCTCTGAAGTCAAGGCTGATCTCAAGGGCCTCTGGCTGACCAAGTTTGCAGATGATTGCAAACTAGGAGTAGTCATAGAATCAACTCAAGACACTAACATCCTACTAACACAGACCAATGACTGGTGCCAAAGCCACAGCTTAAACCTCAATGCCAAAAAATGTATAATAGTACCCTTTGTGAGGTCAGCCAGCCTAGGAAATTACATTATTGACAAGAGCAGAATCAGAAGTCATGGATATGTGTATGCATATAGATAGTAACCTGGCTTTTGACCAACATGTGTCTAGGGTAGTAAGGAAATCATTCTGTATTGCTAAACTTATAAGCAATGGCATAGCATCTAGTTCCAAGAAAGACATTGTTCCACTTTATTAAGCCATCATCAGGCCCACCATTGAGTACAACACTCCCTTCGGTATGTACCTGACCACGCACATGCAACAACTGGAACATCCATAGAGGTTCCTCAGAAAAATAATACATAGCATAAACAGCACGTCCTATGCAGATATCCTCAAAGCCCTATCTCTGGGCTCTATTTCTTACAGACTGTTAAGAGATGGTCTATGCCTGACATACAAAGCATCCTTGGATCCCACTCTGATGGACTTTTTGCATATCTGCAAAATGAATAGTGTCACAATTACTCAACCTACGGATTTAAACTTCGCATGTGACATAAATAAGACATGTTCTAGGGACAAGCATGTGTCTTAGAGAATTCCCCTTCTCTGGAACAGGCTTTCCATCTATGTGAAGCAGAGCTCTTCTCTAACTGTATTCAAGAGAAACCTCGACCAGTGGATAGGAAATCAGCAGTACACCTCTGAGTCTAGCACTTATGTCTCTAGTGGACAAGGGCAGTCTGCAAATGTTTCCCAAACTTACATATACCCCTTTAAATAACCTCTAAGTTACATAAACATGTGGGATACAATTGGGATGCTTGGCTAGGTTTATAAAGGCACCAGCAGTCATTAGCCTAGCATACACCTATGAACCTAAGAGTACATATCAATCTGGCAAAGGGTGAATGCCCTGAGTTGTCCTGCTGTAAAACATAGTATTTCAAGCACTGTAGCCCTGGCTATAAGGAAGAGGACTAAGACAAAAAATAGTTTAATCTTCTTACAAATGCTTTCACATCATGCTGATTCTGTGGTGTAGAAGGACAGAGCTTTGACTGAAGCAACCTGGATGATGGGAGGAGAATGAAGAGGTATTCCCTTCTTGCTTATCCTTAGGGAGAGGTTGAGAGGCATGTCTTAAGGATGAATCTCTTGTGAATAACTTCGAATTGGGAAGGTGAGATGTAGCCATCTGATAAAGAGTAAGTGACTAAGCGGTATAGTTGTGGGGGGGGGGGGTTAAAAAAGTGCATTCATCTTTTGATTATGATATAGTTTGGAAAGAATTCCCTTCTGTGGGGTCTCCACCAGTAGAATCTTTTGATTAGATCCTGAATGTAATATAATTTCAAATGGGGCTCAAAAGAAATGCTCCGCACCCACAGAAAGTACCAAGGGTTACTGGGAATTGATGAGCCAAAACTATCTGCCATTCTCTCATTGTTCAACCATTTGGGAATGTAAAAACATCTCCTTAGAGTAGTCTTAACAGGCTCTGTTATGTGGAGAACAGAGTTAAATGCACATATGAAAGCCCTGTTGCAGATACAGCTGTCAACTGCCTGGATGTCATGAATGCATAAAAATTGGGCCCTGAAAATGTTTCTTTTCAAACTGTTCTGTCTGCTCTCTTTCCTCATTGAAAAAGTAAGTGTATATCTTAGTCACTTTCTATATCAGGCCTATTATTTTCTACTGTCTTATAATGCAGTTCCAGGGAGATATGGATGGATGATGCATCTTTCATTTGAGGCTGTCTCAACTTTTTCAGACATCTCTCATGGTTGGAAAGCATGCAGTCAAATATGGCTAGGATGCCAGAGATGCATCTGCTAAAGCAGCAGTTTGAAGTATAATATCTAGGCCAGGCTATAGCTTTTGCCTGAAGATGTGTGTATGTGTGTGTGTGCGTGTGTGTGTGTGTGTGTGGGGGTCAGTCTTTAGTACTGCCTTAATCAAGTACCTGCTTTTTGAACAGCCCAATACAATTAATTACAAGGTTGAAGGAAAGTACAAAATGATTTTGATACTGAAACAATTAAACGACTTTTCATCCATTGATTCCATAATGTAACATTAAGTTTCCTACCAAGCAATGGACATTTTTTGAAAAAAAAAAAAAAAAACAAAAAAAGCAGATCAGGACTGAACAATTTGTCAAAGAAAGTTTTTGAAAGAGATTGTTAGAAGGGCAGAGACTAGAGCAGACAATAGGGTACAGATGGGGACAATGAGCATTTGCCCTATCAAGACTGTGCCCGCAGTACTGTTTTATTTATAGCTCCCCAATCCAACTCCTCTATCCCACTCCCCCCAGTCTAAGGAACACTAATCTTTTTCAGAAACCAGTGGTTTGCCCAAGCACAGACAAACATAGAAAGCGAGCTGATTGTGTCAGAATGCAGGATAAAATTCAGACACTTCCACACCTTTCTTGGGGTTGCCCTAAATTCTCTCAAGTCAGAATATTAGAATATCTACTACTGGAGCAGCTTCTCACCCATAGCCATAGAAGGAGTTTAACCAAAAGGAGCAGGGTTTTCTCCACACTCTTTGTAGTCCAAGGAAGGGATGTTATTTTATCTTGGGCCTGCCAAACCTACTCAGTTTTGTAGCAGTAAAGAAGTACAAGATGGTTATGAAAACCCTGCTGCTGACAAAAGCCATTATAGTCACTTTGGATATGAAGGACACATCTTTAACTGCTTATCTTCAAATGCCACATGAGATTCCTTAGATTGTAAACATGATTACAGCACTTTGGTTTACTTCCTTGCTTTTGGGTGTATTCCTTTCTGTATGTGAGTGTTGGGATCTCCCAAAAGTGGGAATCTTTGCTTTTCCACTGAACTGCCACCAGACCAATATATTTTGCTCGAGATTGTTGCAGACAAACATGGGCAAGTCAGTACCTTATCCCCAAAATGGAGAAAGATCTTGTGTATGCCTCCTCCCATTTCCAAAGTCATAGTAAAAGCCAAGGATGACAAAGAAAACCTCTTGTGGATAGCATCCTCCTGGTCCAGATAACCTTGGTTCATACTCATAAGAAATGGAACTTTGCATTGCAGTCTGTCCAGTATGACTTTTGGAGTATGGAACTGCTTCTCAGATCTGATCCAGCAACTGCCACTAGCTACTTTAATTCTTTAGCTTCCATAATCTCTTGTTCCCCTCCAAGAGTGATCCAGATAAAATTTGCCAGTTAAGGTTATTTTACAGAAGTACATACATAGTAGGAGATAGGAGAAGGGGAATCTACCTTCTGCTGCTAAATCAAGAGGAATGTGACAGTTTGGTAGAGAGAAGGATAAAGGGATGTTATATCAGAAAACTAGGATTAAGAGGATCCCGTGTTATTATGGTAAGTGCATAACTTCCATATCCTATTTCATCTGTCTGTCCAATCAGACTTTTGGGACAAAATCCCAAGCTGCCTTCTTCTTGGGTGGCATCATGACTGGATACCTTTCAGAACTGCAGCTCCAAAAGATGCTTTGGATCTGAATATCGCAAACAATTTTTAATGTTTAATAAAGGTGTGTAGTGTAGATCATTTTTCTGCAGCACAAATTTCCTCCTTCATAGAACTTCTGAAAAAGGTGATGGAGGTTGCCATGAACCTAGTCAAATGTGCTTTTGGTATAGAAGGAAGAGTTCTGTTGTTCAGTGAGTAAACAATGGTAATGTTACCAGATAACTATCTGGATAGCATTTGCTTTAGAAATCATTTTTCCCATATTACTTTGAGCAAAAGAAATGAACATTTGAGAATCTTTCCTAAAGGTCTTGGCTCTGTGTATATAAAACATAGTTGCCTATGGATATCCATTGTGTGCAGCAGATATTCTCTTCTATTTGAAAGATTGGGGAAAACAACTGGCAAATGAATCAGATAGTTTAAACTAGATTCTGAATGTAAGCTTCAGGATGAAGGAAGAATTTGTTCTTAATGTGACCATATATATCCTTGTGAAATATCAAGTAAGTTGTAGTGGAAGAGAAGGCATGGAGTTCAAAAACATTGGTTGAAGTAATGACAACCCAGAATAGAGTTTTCCAAGACAGAAATTTCAGGTCTATAGAAGAAGCTTGCTCAAAGCAAGAAAAATGATCCCTTAAGGAAGGTTTTGCACAGCTTGTGAGGTCAAAGAGCAATTTTGGAAACCATGATGACAATTAAAAGTAGATGCCAATTGCATCTTCGGGGTAGAATAGCTAGAGCATTCCTAGTAAAGAGTAGAGAGGAAATATAATGCATCAAATATGGAAGACGTAAAAGGATGCAAATCTTGATTGATAGCCCAAATGGAAAATCTTTTCCATTTACTTTTGTAGGTGTTATGATTAGACTGCTTCTGGGAAGCTGACAAAATACCAGTAGCTTCTTTATAAAAAGAAAGATGTTTGGCCATTATGGAAATTAAAGAAACCATTCAGCTAGCTTGAGATTGTGAAAATGTGGGTGGTCTGATCAGAGGGTTGAGAGAAGATCCATCATTGGGTCTAGAAGCCGAGGAGCCTTCATGAAGTGAGGCCTGATCAGGGAATACCAGACTGAACTGGGCCATAGAGGGACATTGAAAATTATTTCATACAGAAGATGCTTTTTGAAGAAATTTGGGAAAGGTGGAGTTAGGTGGGAAAGCATGTAGAAGACTGGGGGACACTGACAGACAAGAGCATCCCTCAGTGACTGCCCCTTTGGGGGTATCAGAGAAAAATAGGTGCTGCATTTGGGTACTGAAGGAAGAAACTAATCACAACAAGGCTGGCCCCAGTGAATACAAATCTCCTGACCCCCTGAAGGATTGAGGGACCACTCGTGAAGCATCAGGATGGACCTGCTGAACCTATTCACTAGGTAGCTGTCTCTCCCAAAAGTGTGCATTGTGACTAGAAAGTGATACAATCCATTGCCCATTGCCATACTTTCATAACTTTCTGCATAACTGCAGTGCCTTTTTTTGGAAAGCCCTTGGGTCAGGAACTATTCAAAGGCCTCCATTGTAAACATGCTGTCTTCAATTGGGCCTCATGATTTAATAGAAATAATAATGTTTCCTGTTATGACAGTGGAGCCAAATTGCATCCTCAGACTCTCAAGGATATCTGCTGGGATAAACAGTTTTGTAATATTGTTTATCTTAAATTAAATTTTCCCTTTAATAATGTATTCTTTAGCAAGGATACTGCTGTTCAGACATACGTTATGGTGAATATGCTCAAAATTTTCCAGTATCAAGACATGGAACACAGCCATTTTAGAGCATAGGAAGAAAAACAGTGCATGGTCTATACTTGGAGACATATAAATCAAGAATAATGAAATTTAAATCTGAAGGAAACAGATGAGATTAGATTGCAGTAACTGACACAAGATGGATAGCTCTAAGGAGAATCAAGGATGTATTATTTCATACTATATATTGAATGATTGGAAGAACAGCAATCAAAAATGAACAGATGTCAGGAATGCATGGTATAAAAACAAAACTGGTGTTCTCAAATGTGGGATATGAAAGGTGATACAAAATGGGCAGCTCTAGGGAGACTTGAGGATGTATGTCTCACAACACATAGTAGAAGACTGGAAGTGTAACAGCTAGATATAGTAGCAAGCCAGGATTGCATGCGTCAAACACAAAACTGTTCTCAGGGATGGGATAAGAAAGCTGTTAAGTAGGATTTCTAATTTGTAAGGAAACAAGCATACTTGACAGGCCAACTGGTTCTTATCTGTTGTCAGAATCTGTTTACTAGGCTTTTCTGGAATTCATTGATATTCTGGTAAAGAAATATGTGAGAAACTGTTGTCCAACGTATAGAAGTTGCAACATCTGGTTTCATGCCTCCCCTTCCAGAAAAATGTCTCTTCAGCTTAATAATTTTGATGGAATTTCTCAGGTTGCCAAACTCGTGATTTGTTCATGTAATCACATGTCTGACTTTGTGACCTTCTTGGAGGAAAAGAATGTAGACAAGGTTGCTCCAGCTTCCTGACTTCTGTGGGGGAACAGGAAGTTGCAAATTTGTTTTGGATAGTCTCAAAATGAGAAAGTGTGTTGTGTGTACTTTTTGGTATGGCAGATGCTACCACTGTGGCTGTCTGTGTAGGTATCTGTTTATTCTGCTTTGATATTACATCATATTTTCCTTCATACATGAGGACCTTATGCAGAAAGTAATGAACAAGTCCTTTTTGAGAGGCCTTCCCAAGTTGTTATGGAATACCTTTGAGTGGAAAAAACTTTCCTTGTTCAAAGACAATTGGAAGTGGTCTCACAGTTGCATCAGAATAGAATAGATCAGTCTTTCTCTTACCAGCTCTGAAAGCTAGGTCTCCTTTGGAGGTGCTAAGCCCCCAACATCTGTGCAAAATGCACTATTTCTTGATGCTAAAGGTGGGGGGGCACTGTGTTCAGCATTTCACCTTTTCTTGAGCAAAATCCTACTGCAGAAAGAAGCATTGGAGCATTTTCTGAATACCACTGTCAGTTGCGATGTTATTTCCTTCTCTACAACCCATTAAAGAGCAAGGAGGTGTGTTTGGTACCCCAAATTTAGAGTAGACACCTTATGTTTGGTACTATAAATTTAGAGTGGTCACCTTACTGCTTCTTCGTGTTTATTACTGGTCAGAAAGTGTTGGATGTTCTCAGTAGACAAGATGACATTTTCACACATCAAGATCTTGAGGACACATGCTGGCTTTCTGTATTTTACCCTGAGGAAGATTTTGCTCCACTACACTATCTCTTTTACCAGTGGGTTTTCACCAAATGCCAGTTTGGTTTTAGCAGTGGCATTACAGTACAGGAACCTCCACCTACTTCTCTCATATCTGGATATTTAATTTCTGATGGCAACACCACAATAATACCCCCCTTTCTCAAATCTTCTGGAATTGCTCCTTTGATTCCAGGTCTTCTGTATATCTCAACTTGGCAAAGTCATTCCAGGGCAGAGTTATTGAAACATTTATGCTTTCGTAGCACAGTATATCACCCCACACCAGTAGGTTTGATACCAGCATTCCAGAGCCATAAACATTTAGGTAACAGAGTAGCACAGGTTTTAAATCAGCATCATGGGGCAACTCTAGTGTTTTATACTGCTCAAAAAAGAATGTCTGGAAACTTGAGAATGCCATTGAACCAGTTATATCAGGTAAGTGTTTATTCATTCCTTTATCCTTTTTTCAAACACCTTTATTGAATTATCAATTGTGATATAGGCAAATTTACATTCATATACAAGTAATCAAACTATATTAACATAAAAATTATACTTCATATATATTTAATATATATCATATAACCTAAGCAATATTGTAGAAATTATTCAATTCCTACATTTATTTAAACAAGAAATATCTTTATTAAACCATCACTTACAGCACAGGCAATCATACATTTATATAAATGAAAACAAACCACACTGACACAGTCTTAGTTGCAAGCATTTTACATTACAAACCCTACTGACAGACTCCCAGTTGCAAAATTATACATCACTTATAATCTTCCCAATCTTTTGCATTCAAACATTACATAGCTCATCTAAGTCCTACCGCCTTTTAGACCTCATTCCTCACTTATATGTATTGTTCCCACAATTCCCATTTTTTCTTATGTAGTTTGCTCCTACCCTTTTCTAAAGATCTCAATTCCAGTTGTTTTATCTGTCTTACCATATTCACTACTTCCAGTTCAGTTGGTTTAGATTTTGTTTTCCATTTTCTAGTGGTTGCTTTTTGGCAGCCACCATCATTAAACACAGCAAGGCCTTACTATGTCTAGGCAACTCCAATTCTGTATCATTGCTCAGAAAAAAAATAATCTCTCTCATCAGACCAGTCTGCCCACCTAGCATCTCCAACAGTGCATCCCCCAGGGAATCCTTACAGTCTGTCAACTCACCGCACTCCCAGAAAATATGTTTCCAATTACCTCTTTCTTCCCCCTTACACCTCCAACATTTACTGTCTGCCTGAGGAAAAATTCTCTGGAGCCTACTTGGGGTATAAAAATATCTATGTAAACATTTTCAGTACAAAATTCTAAATCTTCTAGATTTTGTTGCACATTTGGGAGACATACATATATCCTCCCATTGTTTCTTTGTGAATTGCTTATCCAATTTCTCTTCCCAATCTTTTCTAACTTTTTCTGATTCATTCTTATAGTTATCATACAATATTTTATATGCTCTACTAATTATTCCTTTTTTAATGGCAGCTTCTGTTCTAGATTCTATTAAAAACTCTACAAGTGCTGGTCTTTTGTTTAGGACCCCCATTTCTTTCTCTTTGTCTATTCTCTGATATCAATCCACGATAGGGAAGGCAATCTCTAACCTGCAGTCCAAATAAATTCTTGGCGTCTTCCCATTCTATCATCTTTACCTCTCTAGTTATTTGCTTCCAATACCTTGGTTCCTTTGCCAGTTTTTCCCAATAATTTCTGGCCCTTCTTGCCTATTGTCTGTATCCCTAATTGCAGTCATCCCTATTGGCAGAATCTCCTTTCTCCATTCCAGTGTTGGTTTAGTTCTTAGAATACTTTCTGCTACTTTATGGATATAATATTCTGCATAATTTTGCTATTCTCCTTAAAGGCCTGTATCCAAAATCCCAGTCTCTCCTTATTTCTTGAGCTTCCCCGTGCTTCATCATCATTCCTTTCCATTTTGAATTATAGTTTTCTCCTTGTGCTTTGTATAGGAGTCTTAACTGAGTAGCTCTGAAATACCCCTTCAAATTAGGTAATGCCAATCAGCCCTATTCTACTGGAAGAATCAGATTACCTCACTTGACTCTTCCCATCTTCCCCTCCCAGATAAAGTCCTTCAGTTATCTGGTTGATAAAAATATGCCTGACCTGTGTAGAAGACTAAAGGGACTAAAATCATTTCAACTGCTTGTATCTTACTATCCATATCCATAAAACAAATCTTCCATTTTCTCAGTTTTTGTATTATCTTTTTTTAGTCTCTTCCCACATATCCTTAACTGCCACACTAGAATAATTTTTAATCCATACTCCTAAATATTTCATTTTATCATGTCCCCATAAATATGAGTATTCCTGAACCAGTTCAGGTATGTGTACATAATTTACCGCTATTCCCTTTGTTTTAGCTTCATTAATTTTGTATCCCAAAAAGATCTGAAACTGTCTCAAAATGTTCCACAACACTGTAATATCTTTTTCTGATTTTGTCAAGTAGAAAATAATATCATCTGCAAATAAAGGAAGCTTTTCTTGACTATCATACTAAATATATCTTTGAATTTTTGAATGCCTTATTTTCTTTGCCAGTGGTTCTAAATATAATGCAACTAATAAAGGGGAAAGAGGACACTCCTGCCTGGTTCCTCTGCTGAAGCAGAAATTATCAAATAGGACCTCACTCACTTCAGTTATCACCTCAGATCCCTCATATATTCTCCTGGGTTCCTATTACATGATAGAAGACACATTCTGTTGAATACATCTTGATTGACTGTAAAAGAACAAAAAGGCAAAATAGCAAAGTGGCTTTTAAGGAAATTCTTTCCCTGGGAAAGAATTTGCTTGGCTGCTTCCATTACTTTGCCATTTACAGCACTGTAGTGCAATCTCTGAGTTGGTATATTTAAGTAGGGGGGTGTGGGGGGCAAAGCTCCCCACTTTATGTACTGTTTTAAAGTTTTTTTTTTTTGTTTTTTTTGGAACAGCAATTTTTTTCCCTTAGAAAAAAATCCCTATTCTGGGGTTTCAACATTGTAAGCTTTCACTTACATGGGGTCGATTAATCATTGTTCAGTGATGTAATATAGACCCTATTCTCCTAATCAACCTTATAATTTGTTCAGGAAATGCAAATGCTTTCATTGCACTGCTGATAAACTTTCAGCTTACTCTGTCAAATGCTTTCTCTGAATCAAGACCCACCAACAACAATAGTATTTTTTTACATTCTGCTTACCTCGGGGTCATCAATGTTCTTTTAATGTTGTCAAATGTTTGCCTCCCCTCCACAAAACCACACTGATCCATATCTATCAGTTTTGGCATTACTTTTGCCATTATTTTAGCCATTATAGACATGAACACTTTATAATCTTGGTTTAGTATTGAAATAAGGTCTGTATGAAGCTGGATCTGATGGATTTTTACCCTCTTTAAGTATTACAGCTACAACTGTTTTCTTCCAAGATGGTAGTACTTTTCCTCCTCTTAAGATACTGTTAAATGAAACCTTCCAGATCTTTATCATTTTTTCCCTCCTAGCTTACATACCTGCACAGAAATACTAACTATTTATGGGGACTTTCCTGCAGAATGGTTATACACTCACAATTTTTATTTCATCTTCTCCTATTCTAACTGTTAGTAATTCAGCCTCACCTACCTGTACCATTGGAATATTTAATTCTCCCATAAACACTTCCATTTGTATTTTTTCTTGATTTTCGTATTTCTATGCTTTACATAGACTTTCACAGAATTTCCAAAATATTTTTAATACCTCTACAGGATGTTGTGTTACCTGCTTTGTTATAGGCTCCCTAAGTTTAGTGACAGCCCTTTCGAATTTCTGTTGCCTGAGTCATTGTTAAAAGTTTTTGTGCTCTAGTGTTATCAAAAAACAGTTGCTTAACAGCAATCTTTCTAAGCTCATGCATATTATCGAGGTAATCCCTTATATTCTGCCTAGCATTCTGCCATTGATCCTGTTCTTGTTCTGTGAGATTCCCCCTATTCTGCAATACTTTAACATTTGTCAGTCCCTCTAAATAATTCTTGTTACTTCTTAACCATAGGTCCCGTTCTTTTATTTCTACCCTATTTCTAAACTCCATCTTAATTTTATACCATTCCCTAGCTATACTTTCAGAAGAAATTTCTATCCTCTCTAACAGCTCCCTATTAATCTCTACTACCCATAGGTTGGAAAGTGCCAGTGTCTCATTCTTATTTCATTACCCTAAGTTTTTATTTTAGCTATTATTGGCACATGATCTGAAATAGTTATTGGGTGGGTATCAAGACCTTCGATTAAATGCAAATGTTCCTGTGAAATGTAAATTCTGTCTAGCCTAGCCTAGTTTTTATATCCTGGGAAATAATATGTAAATTCACTCCAAACTCCTTTTACTGAATTCACGTCTTCCATGCCAAATATTTTCAGAAATGTCTTCAAAAATCTACCCTCTTTTTTTATATTTTCCCTTCTGGGTCCCCAGACACATCTTCACTGCTGCAAATCAACCCCCAGACACGTATTCACTGCTGCAAATCAAATTCCAGTCTCCACCTATAAGTAATATTCCTTGCTGAAAAATGATTAGTTCTCCCAGAATTTTCTTAAGCTCCATTATAGCAGCTTTAGGTGTAATGTAAATACATACCAGTGTAATCATTCTCCTACCTTGTCAGTAGCCCCTAAGCACTGCAAACCTGCAATTATTATTATTTTTATATTCATCTATCACTATTGGAGCTCTTCTTGCATTTAATACAAATACTCCTGTTTTCCTTTGTCCCAGGTATTCGCTGAGTAACATTCCTAAAAACTTTCTTTATCAAATTCACATGTTCAATTCTTTCTCAGTGTGTCTCCTGTAACATAGCTATTTGCATTCTATACATTTTAATATAGTTCACTATTCTTTCTTGTTTGTATTTATCTGTGAGGTCATTTACATTGAAAGACAAAGAAAGCATCATTGTATTAAAAAGTTATTATTTCCACCTTTTAGT
Source organism: Protopterus annectens (assembly GCF_019279795.1). NCBI lineage: Eukaryota > Metazoa > Chordata > Ceratodontiformes > Protopteridae > Protopterus > Protopterus annectens. The sequence continues at coordinate 800,515,348 of NC_056726.1, forward strand.
TATAACACATTTTTGTTAAATGTCTATTTCCAGCTTTTGTGTTACATGCATACCCTGTTTGTCAGGTTGAACCTTCATACAGTTGTTTCTTGTCATATATAGCTGAGCCTGTGTCACATCCTATAATTTTTTTTGTTTTGCTGAAAGCCCCCAAGCAAAAAAAAAAAAAAAACACACATACACCCAATACTCCAAAACACAAAAAAAATGATGTACACCTTCAAATATTGAATTTTTACCCTTGTGCATAGGTTCATACTAGGCTATCTGCCCTAGGGCATTTATAAGCCTAGCCAGAGTGTGTTTGGCTTTCGCCACCCATTTTAAATTAATTTTGCTATGCCCTTTTTAGAAGTTAGTATACTGTGCCTCTGTCTAACAGTGACACAGAAGTGATAACCGGGGTAAACCTACGATCTCCCATCCACTCATCACGATTCCTCTTGAAGAGAGTCAATGAGGGACTCTGCCTAACCTGTACTGGGATTTTATTCCAGAGTGAAGGGAGCCTCTAGGTTATGAATCTGTCCCTCCAGCATGTCCTATTTATTTCAGTGCTGAGGTTCAAGTCTCTCGAACGCGTAGCTCGATGGGATTTGGATTTTCTGAGGTGCAGCATGTCCATTAATTCCGGGTTGGGCATGGCTTTATACGTCAGGCACAGATTGCCTCTGAGCAGGTGGTATGCCGCTGAGTACAGCTGGAGTTTCTTTAACCAGGCAGCATATGGCATCTGTTTGAGCCCTTTGATCCTCTTGGTGAGGTACTTTTGGGGTCTTTCCAGTTGCTGCAGGTGTCTGGTAAGGTACATCCCAAAAGGGGCATTGTACTCAATTATGGGCCTCATGAGGGATGAGTAAAGAGGCACGATGACCTCCCCTGATCTAGATGTGAATCCCTTCATGATTAGGTGGGCTATATAAAATGTTTTCTAACCACTTTGGCCACATGGTTGTCAAATGAGAGATTGCTATCAACTTGGGTCCCCAGGTCCCTAATTACTTCTTCTGTACTTAATGGATTACCACCTATGTGGTAATTTGTGGGCACTTTGTTTTTGCCAAAGGGGATGACTATGCACTTTTTGGCGTTTAGCTTGAGGCCATGGCTCTGGCACCAGTTGTCTGTTTCTATGAGGCCCTTTTGGAGGATGCTTGTGTCGGCTGGAGAGTCGATTATGGCGCCCAGTTTGCAGTCATCTGTGAACTTGGTCAGCCACAGTCCTTCCGTGTTGGCCTGTACCTCCGAGAAATATATACCGAACAAGAGAGGTCCCAGGACTGAGCCTTGTGGGACGCCACTTGTAACTGGTTTGGAGTCTGACATGGCTCCAGCAATTCTAACCATGTGGGTTCTGTCCTTGAGCCAGTTTGCAACCCATCTAGTGATATAGCGGTTTATATTTAAGCTGGTGAGTTTATCTATAATGCTCGAGTGGGGTATTGTATCAAAGGCTTTTGCGAGGTCCAGGTAGGCTGTCTGGACCTCCTTCCCCTCGTCAATGGCCTTGGTGACTATTTCAAAGAAATCAACCAGGTTTAAGAGGCAGGATCTGCCCTCAACAAAGCCGAACTGGTTTGGATCCAGTGTCTGTAGGTCCCCAATATCTTTATTTATGAGGTCCATGATGATCCTTTCCATAGCTTTGCAGACCAAGCTAGTCAGGCTTATGGGGTGATAGTTTCCAGGATCCATTGAGGCACCACCTTTGTGGAGAGGGACCACTGTTGCTGTACGCCACTCGTTGGGTACATATCCTGTAGTAAGGCTGAGATTGAACAGTAGTTTTATGTTTGGGTTTAGCTCTTCTTGGAGTTCATGTAGGACGCAGCCTGGGACACCGTCTGGTCTCATTGATGCTGTGTTTTTTGCTTTGGAGAGGGCAGCTCTTACCTGAGCATCTGAGATGTCAGGGGGGCAGCACTCTGCTGGGATAGATATTTGCCCTTTTGGTGGGGAGGGGGGGAGACATTTGCACTGAACCTGTCAGCTAGGATGTTGGCAATATCTGTGGGTTCGGTGTATTTTTTGTCATTTTGGACTAATTCTGAGCATATCTGGGAATTCCCACCCAGGTTCCTAACATAACTAAAGAAAGCCTTGTGATTATCCTTAGTGTCCTGTGCAAATTTTCTCTCGAAGCTGGCCTTAGACGATTTTATGAGTGCCCGTAGTTTTTTGCTAATACTGCTAATACTGATCAGAGATGCCTTCCCTTTTTGGGATTTTGCTCTATCATGTAGTAGCTTCCTCCTTCTATTGTATAGTTTGTTTATGGCTAGGGTCTGCCTTTGGAGGATTGGGTCTTGGTTTTATTTGGGATTGCATGATCCATGCATTCCTGAAGGTGTTCATAGAATGCGTTTATAAAGGATTCTGCGGTCTGGGCCGTATTTTCCACAGGCCCGGGGGCTTTGAAGAATTCCACCTTGGTTTTGAGGAGTGTGAAATTTGCTTTAGAGAAGTTTTTCACTATGGTTTTCAGGGCAGGGGGTGGAGTCAGGATGTGAATATCCAGTGAGATTAGTTTATGGTCTGATCTTACCAGTGAGGGGATACACTTCTGGTCTGGAGCATAGAGTCCCCATGTTGGTGATGATCAGGTCCAGTATGTTTTCCCCTCTTGTGGGAGTGGTAACAAGTTGTTCCATAGCATTTGAGTTTATAAATGCTAGGAACCTTTGGGCTAGGGTGTTGGAGCTAGAGTAATGCTCCCAGTCTATGTTTGGGTAGTTGAAGTCGCCCAATATAATGGTGTTTGGAGAGACCTTCATATTTTCCAGTGTTCTCAGGAAGGCTGAGTGGGGTTCCTGGGTTTGGGAGGGTGGTCTGTAGCAGGCTATGAACTGGAAGGTAGTTTTACCCACTGTTAGTTGCGCATGGATAGTCTCTGATGCTTCGTGCTGTGCCACCAACCTGCAATCAATCAGCAGTTCCCAACTTAGAAGGATGTAAGCTACCTGTCCTGCCACCACAGTGCAGACCACAAACCTTCCTAATGTAAAACAAATGGTCTGAAGCCCAAGTGCTTAAACTAAAAGGCTTAGAATGAGTTACACCAAGCAGTAATAAATACAATTGAGTACTTTTAAGATGACGCAAAATCAAAATAACGTAGGAAGAAACACAAATACAGTAAAAGCAGATTTTTTTTTTAATTTGTAATAGGAACAAAAGTCCCAAACTAACAGCCACACTCACAGACTTCAATTAACCTAAAAGAAAGTTTCTCCATGCTAAGTTGAATGGTGCAGCCTGTGCTTCTACTAAGTGTTGATTGGTTTTGTCGTATCTTTATAGCTCTTCCAGCTGGGAAAACCCCTGAATGTTTTCAGAGAACATTAACTACTCTGGGAAAGCCTGTGAATGCTTTCAGAGAACATTTTCTACTTTGGGAAACCCCTGAATGCTTCAGAGAATATTATCTCCTAGCCAATTTCTTTTTTCTTTTCTTTTTTTTTTCTCAGCCAGTCACTCTAGCTCTCTCTCTATCCAGACTCTAGCCAGTTTTTCTTCATCATATTGTCTCAATGGAGACATAAGAACCAGGTAGCCAGTTTCGCTATATCAGACTGTTTCCAAGAAAACATGATGACCAGCTGCAGAATTGTTAATGAGCATACATGTATTTGCTAAAGCCTCATAATATTCAATTCTCTCCCAAAACCTGTCACTAAATCAATCCAAGGTCTTCAGTCCAGTTGTTTCCCCATGCAAGAATGAGAAAAAACACACTGTTTCTCTTATCATGCTTTTTAACCTAGCTTTTCTTATACATTGCAGCACTTACATTTCTTAAAACTGAACAAGAAAAAAGAGAATGAGAAGAAGGAAGAAAGAAAAGAAAAAAAGAACAGCAGCACCCATTCACAATCCAAATTAAACTTAAAAATAACTGAAAAAAATGAATAATGTTAAGAAAAAACACATGCCACAAAATTGGTGCCATTTAAGAAAAAAAATCTTTACTACAGTTAACTTTATCCTTCCTCTTCCCCTCCCCAAAGCACTTTTCTGAACATTAATGACATGGAGTAGGGTATATGCTTTAGAGTCCCCCATAAGTCCAACAAATTCTGAAAAAGTCCAATATTTCCAGATTTTCTTGTTCTGTCATATTTTACAAATATAATTATTGCACTGAAATCCCATATTAAATTACTGGTTTTATTACTGTTCATCTCCGAAATTCTGTTTCTGCTTTATTTCCAACATACTCTTGATTCTTCTAGCCAATTATTGTGCTCCCTTCCTTCTCTCCAACATTTTCCATTGAAAAAATTGAAAAGGTTTCACAGGTGTAGTCCCTCTGTGATCTTTATTACCAGAAGAACAAGAAGCAGAATCTTCCTCTCTTTCACAACTTGCTTTTTGTTGGACAAACTTTTGCATTTCCTCCTCAGCATGTACTTTATCAAAAAATGATTTTGTCCCTCCAGGGAAGAATACCTTGATGACAGCTGGGTACAGCAGTTTAAGTCTCACACCTGCATCTCAACATTCCCTGAATAGTGGAATAAATGTGCTCCTCTTCTGCCTGGTGTACAATGAGTAATCATTCTCCACAAGCAGTCTGCTGTCTCCCACTTTTAGTGCTTTGTCCTTCTGCCACAATTTTGTCAGAATCAACTCCTTCTGCTGGTAGGATTGTATTTTACTATTAAAGGACTAGGTTGCTTTCTTATAGCCAGGTTTGGAGCATACATGTGATGTGCCCTTTCAACTAACAACTCCTGCTGTGGAATACCAGTCCAGTTGCTTATTTGTGGTTTCATAAAATTAATGCAGTCTGTTCCTTCCAGCTTCTTTGGTATAGCTGACAAGATCAGGTTTTTCCTACGTGATCTGTCCTCTAATTCTGTTATTTTTGAAACATAGCTTCTTGAGCATTCTCACACTCAGACAGCCTTTTCTTTATTTCAACCTCTGATATTTGCAGCGTTATCATCTCATCTGGATATCTGTTTAAAGCTTCTTCTATTTTTCCAGCCTTTTGTTGTTTGTGTTGATACACTCCATCAGTGTTTTGTTTATTTTATCCAGGTCTGTATACAGTTGTCTTATAGCTTCCTGTAGAGTACTGGATGTCATGTCTGAAGGTTGCATTGCTTTTTGCTGAATAGCTGCATACATTTCCCCAGTCATTGTTTCTTTCTCACTTTTTGTAACTGATTTTTCCAGGTCTTCTGTATTTCTTTATTCCTGGCATCCAGGCAGTGCACTTACTAGCCAGTTACTGAAATGTACCCATAAACACAAGTCTATTGGCCTTCTTCGCCGAGTTTCTGTTTTCACACTGGGAAAGCTCGTAATAAGCTGTTACTCAATATGCAGCCATCTTTGAAGTCCATCATTCATTCCTTTACCCTTATTCAGAATCATGATCTGCCGACACTTAAACTTGTTTTAGCAGGTAATATACACATAACATTTCATTACACAGGATCTCAATATCTACACAGCTGTGTACACCTACACTTGCTCTTGCAACTCCTGATATTTTACCAACATGTCTTTTGCATTTAAACCTCATCTTACTAATTAGCTTAAGGACCAATGTTTTTACACCATGGCATTTAGAGTGAGATTTTAACAGCTGACATATCTATCTGCATAGTAATCTGTTTAACTAGGTTGACTATACTCATAACCATCTCTAAATAGGGTAGTTAACTTATTGTATTGTTATCTTCCTATATGTAAGTTTGTGCTCTACACAGCTAGTATATATTATTTCGGTAACGTCTAGGTCTAGATTCCAAAAGAGTTTCTCTCAGTGTAAGTCTGCCCTGATCCCAAAAGATCTGCTTGTAGTGTAAGTGACTTGCTTTGGTGTAAAGCTTATGTATAACAGGCTTACACTAGGGGCCAGAATCCAAAAAACCTGCTGTCACTGTAAGTGGTCACTTAGACTGAGAGCAGGTCTTTTGGAATTGGGCCCATAATATATTTCCGATCAAAAATAATTTAGACCAAAATCTCAACAATCTTCAGTTTGGAGACATCGTATCGCCACAGTCCCATTAACATAGTAGATATCTGCATTCACTGTGAGATTATCTAGTCCTAGTCTAAGACTTGGAAGTGTTTTTATTTTCCTTCGGATATAGTCTTATTGTGGACCGGATATTAATATCTGTCTCACATGCACTTATCAGTGCTATTCAAATTCCCATTGCTCCAAGGAAGGCTTATGCTGGCCTTTTTGTTTGAGGAACCTGAATTTTGTGGATAGTGTTCATGACAGCTTTGGGCTCTTCCCATTTGGCACCATCCCTTTCTGTATTTTGTTTTATTTGATGTCTTATTCACCTCTTTTGGAGATATTTAATAACTGAGGACAAAGCTTTTTCCAGTTTAATTTGTCCCCTGGTAATCAAAATGGTGATATAATGGAAAACAGTCAAATTTATTTATTTAAGTTATTAGCATTTTTTTAACAGAAAAGTTCAGCTGGACACAAAGAACTAATCCTTTGCAGTGGAGGCCCAGAGACAAAAACTTTTTTTGACTTTTGGTTTACCCAAGTGTCTAGCTACTTTTCCATGATACTAAGAAGGGTTGTGCAAATATACTTGTTGTAAGACCTAAAAGCTTATTGTGCACCTCTATGGGGGGAAAATAAGCTACACTCTGCCACTCTTGTCAGTTGGAATTGTAAAGGAGGCATTTGCTAAGTCTGTTACTGCATGTTATAGTCCAGTGGCAAGATGAAAGCAGCTGTACAGTAGTACTGATGTCAGGAGCTGCTGTAGTCACTGAAGGCACTACTTTCTTCAAAGGATGATAGTCAGCAGTCATTGGCCATGTTCATGCTTCATCAGCCATACTGGCACCAGTCTATTGTAGTGGCTCCCTGCTGGTGGCAGGATGACTACTCATAATATTCGTAAATACTTTTAGAAATTTTTTTATAGTTCCTTTGAAGATAGTACTGTTTTAGGTTCACAGTACACTTTGGTGACAATATGCAATGACTTCCACTTTGCATCCCTCTGGAATGTTTGTTACCATGTTAAAAAAGCAGTGCCATACCTCAGACTGAAAGTTTCAGCTGTGGTCTCCAGTGTGCTATCATGCAGTACATCTGTCCCTACAAGGTTTTCAGGTACATGGGTTACTACTGCTGTCATTATATGCATGCAGATTATTTATCAGATTTTCTGTGCTTACTCATAAATGCAAACCATTATTTGTATTTTGTACATTTCTTTCTTATATTATGCTGTAACCTAAGTTGAGGCAGTAATTGGTCATTGTTTGATCAATGTTCTATCCTGGTAAACACTTTTAACTAAATAGTATTAACTAATTTAGCATGGACAGTTCATTTGAAAAAACTGTTTTTATTCTGGTATTGTCACATTTTGTTTTTTTTTTCCTACTGTAACCATCTATTTCTACAAGTTGTCCCCCAAATCCTTTTGGGGTGTTTTACAAAAATGGGTATTTTGCTCCCTTATCTATTAATGCCATTACATACTGTTACTTTTTTCCAAGAAAGCTGCCTGAGACACATACAGAGGTGTTGGTCCCCAGACATAATAACTGTCACTGTACCTCCAGTTACGATGAACCCACTTCCTCGTCAGTAGTCCCCTTCTTAGTGTCACCCAGTAATGATTCCCTTCTTTCTCTCTCTAGGCTCTCATTGCATTTTCTCTTGTACCCCAGTCAATGTTTCATAAGTAAGTAAATCAGGCTTATTTCTTTTTGTGCAGTCCTTACTGTGATAGAACCTTCACCTCAAGTATCCCCAAGGGGCTTTCCTTTCTTTCCCTTTACTTCAATTTCTCATACAGCTCATCTGTATTTATTCTCAGTTTCTTCTCTAAGTGCTCTCTATTCTACAAAATCAAAAAGCATTCATTTTATATTTACTCCCCACTCACATCCAGAGGCATCTGTTAATTTTCTATCTCTCTCTCTCTGTCTCTCTCTCTCTCTGTTTTCCACAAGTTCCTCTAGTTGGGTTGTGGATGCATTTTTTAACAGTTTCTCAGTGAGCTTGTCAGAAGTCATCAGGTCCTGTTGTCAAGTCTGTATGTGAAGAGAGACATTTTTTCTAGGTGGTAATGAATAAACAGCTGCTTATCATATCCATCTCCAGCAACTGCTGAGTTGCTTCACTGATTCATTTCCAAGGTTTATTCTGATTGGTAACAGCACTAACATTTAACTACTAAACTCATAAGACAGAAGCTAGTCAATTAATCAGATGCAAAACCAAACCAAAAGATGGAAGCAAGTCAAACGACAACCAAAACCAAAAATAAAGACTTGCAAGGAGTGTCCAAATAGAGGTCGGAAACCAGGATTCCTTCTTAAAAGGATCTTTTATTGAAAATCACAAAACACCAATAATGCCAAACCAATCTATACGTTTTCGACAAAGGCAAGTCTTCATCAGAAAGTGATCTTAAACAAAAAACAGAACATTTAAATAGCCATTCAATATCATGATTCAATTAATCCAATTAAAATCTAACCAATAAAAATCTCTAGTACTGAAATGTCTATTCAAACTTCTTTAAAAGTACTATTTACGTAAAAGTTTGTAAGTACAATAAATAAAATTTTTAATACACAACATAATTATTCAAAATAAATATAAATTAGTTAAAAATTGTATCTCCCCTTTATATATACATATATATATATATATATATATATATATATATATATATATATATATATATATATACGAAGTTACTATTGCAGTTGTTTAAAAATAGTTTGAAGTTTAAAAAAATCTAGCCCTAATTCCATATTTCCATAGCCACCTTGTGGCTAAATCCTAAAATCACAATTTAGCAGCCCTTAATTTAAGAACTGAGGAAATGGAAATCATGTCATTCAAACCAGGTAACTTAGTGGAATCCAAAATAATCTGCCAGTACAACTCTCTATATTCGAGTTTGGCTTCCCACATGCCACCTCTTATTTCCTTTTGGATAATTTCTAAGACAAAGAAAAGAAATGTAGCCTGGGGACAAATCAAAGTATGTCTAAAAAGGGCATTTTTACTATTTTGTTTCTTTATTTCATACAAATGCTCGTATATACGTTTTTTTAACTTTCTCTCGGTTTTTCCAATGTAGTAAGAACTACACATTTTACATATAGCAATGTAAACCACACCATAAGTATTACAGTTAGAGAAACTGTCACTAGTAATCTCCTTGTCTCTTGCTGTAATGTAAATGCTGGTTTTATTAGCTATATAGGGGCACTGTGAGCAGGATCCACATTTGAAAGTACCCGCTCTTTTTAAAGATGCCCTAGCCGTATTTTGTATACCAAACTCAAATAATTGTTTAAAATTTAAGTCTTTCCAATAAATAAACTTCAAAGATTTTTTTTAATACATTTAAATCAGAAATTTCCACAAACCTGTTCCATTCATTAAAAATAACTTCCTTAATTACAGCTGCATCCCCTGAATAATCTAAAATGAATGCATCATCCCATTTCTTAAGCTCATTCATGTGGGTATTTGTATGTCCTGCAGCTTGAATGGTTTGTCCTAAAATACAGGCAAATCTATCTTTTCTTCCCTGGGCCACTAAATCAAACATCTCTTGTAGTAACATATCAGGGTAACCACGTCTGCTAAACATTTCTAAAACTTTACCACTTTCAATGATGAAGTCATGATCATCTGAAATCATTCTACTAACTCTTACTAACTGTCCCTTAACCAGATTCTTCTTCTGGAAAAAGGGGTGGCTGTTCTTAAGGAAAATGAACTTTGCTTTATTATTTCAGGAAAACAAAATTGAAATAGAGGGTACTGGCTCTCTGAGGAAAAGAAGCACTATGAACCCACCTTTACATCCACAATTGAAAAACTTGGATATAATTCTAGAAAGGGAAATTAGGAAAGTAGTAAGCCAGCATAGGATTTTTCCTAATTTGTCAGTGGGAAAGACTTAAATTTTAAACAATTATTTGAGTTTGGTATACAGAATAAGGCTAGGGCATCTTTAAAAAGAGCGGGTACTTTCAAATGTGGATCCTGCACACAGTGCCCCTATATAGCTAATAAAGCCAGCATTTACATTACAGCAAGAGACAAGGAGATTACTAGTGACAGTTTCTCTAACTGTAATACTTATGGTGTGGTTTACATTGCTATATGTAAAATGAGTAGTTCTTACTACGTTGGAAAAACCGAGAGAAAGTTAAAAAAAGTATATACGAGCATTTGTATGAAATAAAGAAACAAAATAGTAAAAATGCCCTTTTTAGACATACTTTGATTTGTTCCCAGGCTACATTTGTTTTCTTTGTCTTAGAAATTATCCCAAAGGAAATACGAGGTGGCATGTGGGAAGCCAAACTCGAATATAGAGAGTTTTACTGGCAGATTATTTTGGATTCCACTAAGTTACCTGGTTTGAATGACATGATTTCCATTTCCTCAGTTCTTAAATTAAGGGCTGCTAAATTGTGATTTTAGGTTTTAGCCACAAGGTGGCTATGGAAATATGGAATTAGGGCTAGATTTTTTAAACTTCAAACTATTTTTAAACAACTGCAATAGTAACTTCGTATATATATATATATATATATATATATATATATATATATATATATAGGGAAGATACAATTTTTAACTAATTTATATGTATTTTGAATAATTATGTTGTGTATTAAAAATTGCATTTATTGTACTTACAAACTTTTACGTAAATAGTACTGTTAAAGAAGTTTGAATAGACATTTCAGTACTAGAGATTTTTATTGGTTAGATTTTAATTGGATTAATAGAATCATGATATTGAATGGCTATTAAAATGTTCTGTTTTTTGTTTAAGATCACTTTCTGATGAAGACTTGCCTTTGTCGAAAATGTATAGATTGGTTTGGCGTTATTGGTGTTTTGTGATTTTCAATAAAAGATCCTTTTAAGAAGGAATCCTGGTTTCCGACCTCTATTTGGACACTCCTTGCAAGTCTTTATTTTTGGTTTTCAATTAATCAGATGGTTTAGTCTCTGTTAGATGTTTCTGTGATACATAGCAACACAATCAAATCTTACAAGTTAAGAGATGCTCATTTTTATTATCCTAGATAACAGTATGCTTGTCTGAATCTGGTTGTCCATATATATCTTTTTACACTAGATTTGTTGACCTGGCTGCTACATATAAACATTCCTTTGCTATTGTTGGTAATCTAACCATGTGGTAATTGTATATTTGATTCCTAGCCAAAAGAAGATATCTGCAGCTATTTAAACTGCAGGATTTAATACATCCCCCACTAAAAGAAGTTATATTTGAATTCAACAAAATTTTCCTTAATGAACTTGCCCCACTCAGAACTGAGAGTCAAATTCAGTCCTGCTTCATAGCTAACTAGCAGTACTAAACAGCTTATACAATTAACTGACAAGACCTGGCATAACTAGCCCATTAATAAAATTCAATAAAACTTTCTAACATTATAAATACCTCAGGAAGAGTACTTAAATGCTTGAGCTTACCAATATCATCCAGTCATACAAACCACTAATATCCTTATGCTTTGTAGATCAGCTGTTATTACTAATAACTAAAGCAAACAACTCTTCAGGCGACTCTCATATTTTAATATTCTATATAAAACCCATGAATATGCATAAATATGAATACAATAATTTTGAAAGCACATATAATACCCTATGTCTGTGGTCGCAGGTTGATGTCAAGTAAGCTCCCTCATTTCTATGTAATCTTTTTCGTTGGAAAAATGAACAGGCAGTTGAAAAATTGAATATACAAACACAGCTACGACATTTCAAAAATGAACCAGAACAATGCCCTATATAGACAATCTACAATTTGCCCTGGATTCAAGCAGTTTTTGTTTATTATACTGCAGAAAATCATATCTGGCCCGAGGGATTTTGCTTCGAAAGATTACATAGAGATAAGGGAGCTTATTTGGCAAATGCAACTCATTCTCCAGGAATTAATGACAGCTCTATAATACCAATGCTGAAACAAAAAGCCAATGAATTATAATGAGAACCATCACCCTGCGACCACTCTCATAGAGTATTTTATGTGCTTTCACAATTATTGTGTTGATATTTATGCATATTCATGGATTTTGTATAGAATATTAAAATATGTTTCAAGCTCTTTCTCAAAGAATTTTTAACTTACATTTTACTTTTTTTACATTTGTGTACTGAATGAAAAAATGTCCTGCCTTATATTTATTCATATCATAAACTGCTTGCTAACCATGTACGTGTCTCCTTTAAAATGTTTTTATGATTTGATTATCAATTGGTTGTTTTAATTAGAGTTTAATTAATTGTTTGAATTATATAAATGCTCTTTGAGTCATTGCAATTTACTCTGATAAAGTCTGCTTAAGTGTTTTGCGGACGAAAAGTTACTGTGATTTTTGTGAGCTTAAATATATTAAACCCTATCTGTGTTTTTTATCCATATTGTGTGCCTTCCTAGCTGGAGTTGGTATCTGTTTTGTGCAAGTGGAATTTGTTTCTTGCACTTCTGGCAGTTTTGGTCTTTGGTATTCCACACTGCCTTCCTCCATTTTTGTTTTTGGTTCGGCATGAAATCCTCCAAAGTACAACTAAAGTCTCAGCTAACAAACTCATGGCTCTTTCAGTCCTCCTGATTAACATGATGCTTATCTGCAAAAAGACAAATTAAACCATTTCCCTTCAAAAATATCAACTTATCGCATCACTTATTTTCCCTCTTGCTGCAAAACTGTTCTTGCAAGAAGACTGTTAGTTATTTTTCTCAATTTGTTTACTAACCTTCCTTCTTGCCTCTCTATCCTTTCTTTCAGCTTCTCCCAGTATTTCTTTTCTACCTTACCTATATTTTCCCTGCTGTTTCTAGCTCGGCTATCCCTGATTCCAGTAACTGACATTGCCTTCTAAATTCCTACTGTCCTCTGCACCTTAGCTTCTCATTGCTTAAATCTTTGACTCTTAAACCTCACCCACAGTCTATTGTACATAACATCTTAACTTGTGACTTGCTGAGCATAAACTCATTTGTTGCATTAAAACTGCAGTACTTACTTTCTTTCACTTAGATTGACATCAAGCATTTTCTCCTTATTTTAAATACTTTATGGAAAACATGTTATTGTCACCTATTTGTATCTTTTGTTTTTTTACTTACAGTGTATAACCTTTTGTGGAGCTTTTCTCCCTACTCTTCTGTTGAAAAGGGGTCTTGTACTGAGTTTGCCAGTAAACAAGATTAATAAATAAATGACTATAACTCGGTACTTAATGGAGTGAAACCATTCAAGACCACTTGTCATGAATAGTATACCAAACATGCACTCCTATGCATCTCTTCTGCATTTAACATCACAGCATTCTTCTGGTGTCCTACACCTAAAGGAACTGTTAGTAATGTTTCTCCCAACTTCAGTTTATATGTCTGATTCTGCTTGGATAAACATACACGTCATTGCCTATGTTCTTGTACATTTCTGATTATATATATATGCATTCTAGCAGAAAGCACATTATTATCCATGTATAACATTCTAACCAAGATTAAGTTAAATGTTTGCTTTCTGGATTGGTGAATTGTAGAAGTAAAGATGGATTGATACAACTAGTAACTCTGGTGTGTCTCCTAGACTTTGTGACTGCTTTCATTTTTACTTTTGCATTAATAAACCTGAATATTAGGATGTTGAATCAGATGATCAGAAGCCACTGACTACACAGCCAATTTGTTAAAGTTTTGGAGGATTTTCTAGGACCTTTGCCACACAGGTCTGACAACCAACCAGTCTGTCTTTGGAAAAGTTGATGACACACTGCATTTTTCACTATCATAATAGTAAGACTGAATATAAGGGAGTTATGCTTGAATAGTCAAAAGCCATTGGTTATAGAACCATTCTGTCCAGGTTCTGGAGAATTTTTTGGCACCTATCCTATTATTGGTGATACATAACAGTTTCTGTATATAAACCTGGCAGGGATGTTATCAATCCTACTGGTAGCTGGGGGGGGGGGGTCCAATAGTCAAATACTTTTTTAACACCTTTATTGAATTATCTTCAGTTCTTGCCTCCTTCTTTTTTTAAACAAGAAACATCTTTATTAAACCATCACTTATGACATGAGCAGTTATACATTTATATAAAAGAAAACAAACCATACTGAAACACTCCCAATTGCAGATATTATACATCACTTATAATCTACCCACTCTTTCTCACTCAAACATTACATGGCTTATTTGACTCCTGCCACCTTTTAGACCTCATTCCTTCCTTGTATGTACTGTTCCTGCAATTCCCATTTTTTCGTAAGTAGTTTGCTCCTAACCTTTTCTAAAGATCTCAGTTCCAGTTGTTCTCTCTCTGTTACTATATTCACTATAGTTGGTTTAGATTTTGACTTCCATTTTCTAATAATTGTTTTTTTAGCAGTCACCATAATTAGACACAGCGAGGCCTTACCATGTCTAGGCAGTTCTGATTCTGTGTCATAGGAATAGTCAAATACTTTGAACTTGGAAGACACTCCATTTGATGTTTGTTAGCCATTCACAGAATGCCAATGCCTTGTTCCAAAAGTGTGGTCTTTGGGTAATACTGGTTCAAGTCATGGAAATGTAGAGTTTTTGGTTTTGTTCTCTCCATTACAACTAAGGTAGAATGTGCAATGAATGCATTCTTCTGGTCCTCTGATAGCCTCTATGCCTGTGTATTTACTTTTTCTCTGTGTTTAATCTGGTAGGATGAAACCAGAAAGGACAGAAATTCCTTAAACCCATTTAACCTGTATTGGCATCACAGGACCTGGGTTTCAGTTCTCTAGTCCGTGACTAGCAAAAGGCTACTTTAGATAATGAGTCTTTTCTGGTCTGTCTTCACAGTCTATCATTTTGTGTCTGTGATGACTTAGCCCTTCAAGAAGGTCAATTATTTCCACTTGGGCTTTCAGGCAGCTACCTTTTTTTTGGTAAGAAACCTTCCACATACTACCTGTGACATTGAAAGGAAGAAGTATTTATTTTTCCGGACAGAAATTAGTGGCTTAGTTAGGTCTTGTTCAGGGTCTCTTGTGCTACCTTCATAATTTGTTCAATGTTTATATCAGCTTTTCTCTGTTCAGAGTGGATTTGTTGGCCTCCGTAGTCTTCCAAGGGCTTAGGTCTTTGAGAAAACTGTCAGTCTAATCTGATGTAGTTCTTCAGTCAGAAATCCACCTCATCTTGGAACTGTGAGAGTTTCCTTCCTCTATTTAAGTAAGCTTCTTTGCAGATTATAAGTTTGCCTTCTGGAAGACTTTTTTGCTGGTTAGATTTTCTTAGCCTGACTGTGCTATATAATTTTTTTCAAGGAACTTTTTTTCCACTTCAGAACAGCCTACACTTTTCTTTCTGTAGTAGTCTATGAATACTCTGCTATTGCCTCCGTTGTCTGATACATGCCTTATCCTATTCATGGTCCTAGAGCAGCTGAAGCATTTCTCAGTAGCTACTGGGTATAAGGCAATTAACTGTTTTGCAAATGAACACCAGTCAATTGCAAGATGTGCACATGTACTCCAATGTTTACACCATATCCACATCTACAGGCTGTTTGGAGGAATGCTAGTTCATTTGCCTGATACTTTTAGAATGTGGGAAAAACTTTCACTGAAGGTTTAGAAAAGGGTGAAATGGCTGCATCGTACGTCTGTGTGAAATAGGTAATGCATGTTACCTTTACCATGGGAAAGAAAGGGATGTCCATGGCTAAGCAGATGCTCATTAAGTGCTTACGTAATTGTTTATTTTTGGCATCACAAGGCTCATCTATTGTAATGCTGTGGAAGAACTCTGCATCACAGGTAGGCTTGCTTCCTTCACTTCACATTTTTCAGGCATGAATCCGCAGCAGACATCAGTGCTACCGTCACTTGTTTAACAGTCCACATATTCACAAGACATTAGACCTTCATTCTAATGGTCTTCCTATTTCAAAAAAATGTACTATGTTCTGAAGTCTGCCATTTATTTTGCAACAGTAAGCTTTATTCAGGTTTTATAGCAATACAGCCTTTGGACAAAGTTACCACACTGTTTTTACATTAGTGTCTAGTACTCTTACATTGTCATGCTTTGGGGTAAATGAAGTAACATTTGTATTTATCAACATTTCTTATGCACCTTAACTCATTACAACCGAGTGATGCCTCTAGGTATTTTTGCAGTTACATTCTAATGATGCCTCTGGGCATCAAATGTTGCTTATTCATATTTGCAATAATAATTCCAAAATCATGCTACATACAAAGTATTAAAATAGTTCATCTAAAGCATACACATTGGCAAAAACAACTGTATTGATATTTGACCTCTTTCTAGTGGAAGTAAAGAGATATTAATTGTTGTTTATATAATATCAAATTATGTTGTCATAAATTTCATGTTGTTCTAACTCTCTTGATCAGTCAAGCAGCAGAGACAGAACTGCTTAGCCTCATATGAATGATCTCAGATGGATGAACAAAGTGCTACTAACAATATGTGCCAAACTTGAGTGATTTCTGAGACATAAGTTGTTTACAAAATATTATAAACTTAATAGTTACTGCGTTTACTGTGCCTTATAAAATCCAGTTTAGGTCTCAGAACTTATATAATACTACGGGTATAAAACTAGTTATTTTCTGAAGAGTTTGAGACTTCTTTAGTAAACCCTTTGGTTCCAGAGATATGAGCATTTGTTTGAAATGTGAAGACAAATTTTGATTCTATCAAAAGGCTTAGCTCCACCCATTGGAAGTTACAGTTCAATTTCCCAGAGCTCCACTGCAGGAGATGAGCTAAGGCTCCACGGAAAAGGGAATTTCACTAGCCCAGTGAGACCACACAGTTAATGAATCCACATGAACCTCTTGACTGTAATTATACCATGTACTGCCTGCTGCAGATACCTTTAGCACTATATGGTACACTACTGAAATAAAAGTAAGATATGCTCAGGTTGGTATCCCCAGGAATGAGGGTTCTACTCCCACAACATTCTAGTCTCTAAATATATTACCTTCCTTGTTCTGCCAACTCAAAAAAAAAAAAAGACAAAGGGGTTAGTATCTTCAGTTATTTTGGGGATATGGGAGCTGGGAGTGCAACCACAATACAAAAGTGATTTCTGTAGCAGTTTTACTGCTGTCAATAGTGTGGCTAATAATTTTGGATTTGGTAGGCCCAAATTCAGTATTGTCAAACAGACCCTAGTTAATTAGCTCAATCAAGAGGAAGCAGAGGTAGGTGGAAGTAACTGAATAGAGTGGGTTCCCCTATGTTTGGTTGAATGATGTTTCTTCAACAGACACAGGAGGTATGATTTAATGTTGATGGTGGTAGAAATGTTGATAGTGTGAAATGTCAAAACGGGTAAGTGAGGTTGGAGGGGTGAGAGTGTTTGTGTATGTGAGTTAGAGTTAAGGTTTGGTATGAGTGAAGGATAGGTTTTGTATGTTTGTGTGTGTGTTTGTGTATTTTAGGGGTAGGGTAAGGGTTATGTAAGGGGACAGATGTAGTGTTGTTTGTGTGCCCGAGTGTGCCTTGTGTAGTGGGAGTGTTATGGGAAGCCTTTTAGAAAGGTAATTATAGGGTTAGGGTTGAGGAAAGGGGCAATGCTATGGTTAGCACCTAATACTAAGGTGGTGCAGGGGGGCAGAGCACATGCAAATAAGAAGTGATATTAAGAGTGTTGTATATGGACTCACTTGTCCGTGTGGAAAATTATATATTTGTCAAACTATAAGGCAAGTAAGAAAGCATATCCAAGAAAGAACATAAAGGAGATAATAAGAATACTGTGTGATAATTAGAACAGTGGCTATACATTTTTAGGATAAACATAACAACGATCCAACATTTTTGAGAATATTTATCTCCCAAAATCCTACACTTCTGTCAAATGTTTCAGATGTGTTATTAGGAAGCATGGTACATTACAGCCACAGAGTTTAAACAATGAATTATGAAATACTTACTGGAATTAAGTTTAGATATATCCATATTTATGCATTAAACTTTATATTTGTATACAGTTATTAATTTTTAAATGTATGTAATTACAGATTTTTTAGCATTTCTAGGTAGTCAGCTATTTTACAAAAGGTGTGTGATCTTTATTAATTACATAAGGTGTGGTTTGTTTTAAATGAAATAAAACCATTGAAGGTATATGCTAATGCGCTAATTTGTTTTTTATTGTTTTGTAATAAAATAAAAGTGGATTTTTAAGCTGTGTCTGGCGTAGCTAAAAGAATTTTGGAATTTCCTGTCTGGATTTTGATTTTGGTATTTGCCCCATAGTGAAATTGTGTGCACTTAAAACAGGTTCCACAAATTACTTGCAGATCACTTGTCTGAGAGAGGGTGAAAATGTTACTTTTTCATCTAGCGGTCATTGCTTCCCATATCCATGCTGCTTGAAACAATTTTTAAGATCATGCTATGTAATTATTTAAAAAGCACCTGTTAGATGTGAACTTACCTGTAGGAGGCATCAAAGCTCTCTTCCTTCCACACTACAGCTAATTTTCAGGACCACTCCCCTATACAAATATTAGGTCAGAGAGTGCTATTGAATCAAGAGAGATGGTAATAGTTGATGTGACAACCCAACCCCATGAAGAAAATGTGGAAAAAAGAGAGTTGATTATGTCTGTAAGATTACTTACAAAACTGCACTGTTCATCATATAGATCACTACAGCAGTAGTCTTAGCCATGTGGGTAGGTAAACATAGCTTAAACTGTCTGGAAGGGAGGGTCAAGGACCCGCAGGAGAAAGGACCTAGCAAAGCCTGTCCTAAATCTGGAGAAGAAATCTACTTCACTTCTAGAATCCAACCCTTTCCAGAAAAACACACATGAAACCAATGCCCTAGGAGAATATGCCTTTACTCTGCCTGGAAGTGACTTATGGTGGGTATAACAAAAGGTTATTGCATGAGACAACCACTTGTAAATAATCTGTTTTGACACAGGTTGTCCTGTTTTCTTAACTTCAGAAAAAAATAATTGCTCAGAGTTTCTGGAAGATTTTATTCTGTAAATATAGTACTCAAGTTGTCTGTGGACATCCAAGGTATGGAGAATCCTTTCTATCTTATTTTTAGGTTCTGGAAAGAACATAAGGGAGATGGAAAGCTTGGTTCAAAGTAAATTTGAAGTCCAATTTATGCATAAAAAAGGATTAGCTCTTAACAAAACCCTATCTTTGTGGAAAATGAGAGAAGTTTGACTCATTATAACAGCTTGCAACTTAGCTGCTCTTCTTGCAGAAACCAAAGGAATTAATAACACTGTTCCCCAAAGTAAGAACCTCAAGTCATCCTGATAAGTTGTTTTAGATGGAGCAAAAGATAGGTTTTTCTTAAACAAAATTTAGAACCCAAAGAGGGGGCCATGTGTTTTCTAGTAGACTTGGTATTTAGCACCCCTTTCAAAAACATTTTCACATGAGAATGCATTGAGAGAGGGGGATCCAATGTCAAACAAGCTGAAATGGTCAAGAAATGAACCTTGATGGGAGAGTAAGATGGGCCAAAGGACAGTAACACTCATAAGTAATGTAGAACAACAGAGACACTATCCCCAAATGAGTGCTGTTTTTTTTTTCTTGGCACCAACTAGAAAACCTTTTCCATTTACTAATATATGATTTTCTAGTAGTAGGTTTTCTTGCCTCTGTTAATACTTGCTGCATATCCTCATTAAAAAGGTGCCAAAAATATATTAAGGTTCTATCATCCAGGCAGACAGTTGCAGTTGTTTGGGGTTAGGATGAATTATACACCCCTTGTCTTGGAATTTGTATCAGCCTGTGATGAAGTCTGCAGTAATTGCCCCTGACCATTTCCAAAAAAAGGGGGAGAACCACTGTTGCCTGGGTCAGAAGGGCGTCACATAAGGATCTTTGGAAAATCCTCCTAAATCTTCAGGATTACCCTGGATATTAGTGAAAAAGTGTTTGAAGGCATATAAGAACATTCCTGTCCAAGGAAATGAAAAAGCATCTGTGTTCCAGGCCTTCTTGCATGGAGTCTTGGAGCAGACTTTTTTCCAAATAATTGTGAGTGGAGACAAAAAAATCTATTTGAAGTGCTCCAGCCAGCCGGATCAGTTCCTGGAAGACTCCCTGATTCGATTTCTAGTCATCAGAGTTTGTCCTAGTCCTGCTCAGTTTGTCTGCCAAGCAATTTTGCTCTGACAGTATGTAAGATGCCTGATGCCTGTAGAGTAAAATTATTCTGAAAAGCTTTATTCTAGGCTATCATGGCTACTCTGCTCAGAGGGTAAGATCCAAATCTCCCCCTTTATGTACCACATCACTATGGTGCTGTCTGTAAATGCTTGTGGAGGTCCTGGGGATCATTGATGACTGACAGAGGTGAGAACATTTATAAGTGCTGACATCTCTCTTATGTTTGCATCGGGGAACAACTTCTATGGGGATAAAAGTGGAGACTCTGTAGAACACAAAAGATGGACCAAAACACAAAGCTTAAAGTGCCTGTGGTAATAGACAGTGCTGAAGGTAGAAGAGAGAATAGGAGACCTAGATATTGATAAATGTGGTGTCTTCACCAGAAAATCTCTTTGCACAAATCCCAAAACTGAAATATTGACTATCAAAGGATGTTGATGTTGGGACCATACAGGTTTCAAGTACCGTTGGATTTTTTCATGTGGAGTCTTGCAAGAGGGTTCATAAGAATCTCATAAGCTATGATATCCAGAACGCTGAGAAATTTTGTGGCTAAGACAGTAGTCTAAGAGGGAAAAAGTAGATCTATAGATCTACTTTTTCCTGTGGAAGAAAAGTTCTGTGAATTGAAGTGTCCATGAGACACCCAAGGAAAAAAATCCTATAAGAAGGAGTCAAACAAGACCTTTGCAACTTCTCTTGGAATCCCAGTCACTGCAGGAAATCTCTTACCTGGGTGAGAGATTGCTGACAGTTTGAAAAAGACTCAGCAAAGATAAGCAAGTCATCTATATAAAGACAATATGAATACACTGCTGTCTGCAGTATGCTATCACAGGGTCCAGGCACTTTGTAAATACAGTAGGAGCAGTGGACAGACCAAAGGGGTAATGCAGAGAACTGACACAAAAAACAGAACATCTTAAATCTGGATCTATAAAAAGGATAAGCTAAGTAGAAAATGATATTCCAATAAAAGTGAGCAGATAAAATAATGAGAGTATAGTGACCGGTACAGCAGAAACACTAGCAATGCTAAAAAATTAGATATTCCTTTAAATCTACTCAGAATGATCAGCCGAGCATTAGTTTCTTCGTTCAGACTTTTATTTCAATAAGCACTTTCATTGTTACATCAACTTCATCAGTGAAGTTGATGCAATGATGAAAGCACTCATCTAAATAAGATCCAGGACTAGTCTCTTCATTCTTTGGCTCCAGAAACATTCTTGAATAAAGACCCTTATCCTGACTGATGAGAGACTGCATTTGTCACCCTCTGACAAAGCAGATGCTGAAAGATTAGCAGAAAAAGAGGAGTTTGATCTGGCAGATGGGTGAGAACCTCTTAAAAAGGAGGGAGAAGCTCCTGCCACAGTCTGTAACCTTGGGGGATTACTTTCAGAACCCATGTATCTGAAACTAACTGTTGAGAAAGACAAAAATGTTGTTTCAGACTTTCTAGAAGGATTAAGAGTTTGCCAGATTGGGAAAGGAGAGGGTAGTCTACCAGAAAGTTATTCAGATATATTAGACTGCGCTTTATTCTGGAGGTTTCTCCTTCTTTTTTGGAACATCACTGCCATTGCTTTTTAAATGTTTGCTTACCAGCATTTTGCTGAGTTTATTTATTTTCCTTTTTAAAGAATGTTGCAGGGGTAGCATTAATGCCAGACTTGGAGAAGGGAGGTATACAAACCTAACAGATTCCTTGGATTACCTTACCGCTTTCATCACATTTTTTAAGGAACTCTGTAGCAGATGGTCCAAAAACTCTCTATCCAAGGGATAAGTCAAAATTTATGTTTTGACATCTTCAGGAAAGTTCTGAGAATGCATCCAAGCAAACCACCTCATAACAGATCAGTTGACAGCAGCCTTGGAAGTGGCATCAGCAGAATGATAAGCACATTTCAAAAAGTGAGTAGCCAATGGAGACACAGAAGCAATCAAGTTCAACAAGCTAGTTTTCTCCTCAAAAGAGGTAACAGATGCCATAATATTCCTCAGGTTCTCAAAATAGACAAACATAAACTTTAACATATGAGCTTTACAGTTGGAAATTGCAAAAAGACGTGCTGCAAAAGAAAATCACTTTTCACCAAATTTATCAAGAGCTTTCCCATCTTGCTTAGAAGGAGAGAGACTGGTATTAACCAGATGTTTAGCAGCAGCTGGTTTAACTAAAGCAATAACTGCTTGGTCTAGGTTGACTGTGTTAAAGTTATAAGACCGAGGAACTTTATACAATCTATCTGCTTTTTTGGGGACAGCAGGCTGGCTGTCAGGCAAGTTGCAAACGGTGACCAAAGCATCCTCTAATGTTGAAAGAACAGGAGGATTCAGGGGTAAGAGATGGAAAATCCAGTCATAATAAATTATACTAATATATAATATATATATATTTAATATATATGTGTATATATATATATATATATATATATATATATATATATATATATATATATGTGTATATATATATATATATATATATATATATATATATATATATATATATATATATATATATATATATATATATATATACTATACCGTATTGGTAAAATCTCATTTCTCCATTGCCATGTTCACTTAGTTCTGAAACTACTTTCTTCTACTTTGTAATTATAATCACGTACATGTTTGTTATTGTTCTCCTTGAGAGCTTGCATTCAAAATCCTACCCCTCGCTTTTCAACATAATTTCTTTCTACTCTGCAATCTTTTACGTGTGTTATAAATGTTAACTGTGTAGCTCTAAAGTATCCCTTCAAATACTGTAATCCTAAACCAACTTGTTCTGTGGGGAGGGAGGAGATATCCTATTTTTAACTCTTGCTGTTTCCCTCCTAAATAAATTCCTTATTAGTTCTAGTCCACAGCTTCTCCACTGATTAATACAAATATGCCCAATCTGTATATAGTATTAAAGGGACAAGAACCATTTTAAAGGCTTCTAGCCTACTATCATATCCATTCTCAAGAGTTTCCAACTTCTCAGTTTTTTAGTCTGATCCTAGCCATACTTATAAAGACTTCAACCTATGGGTATTCCTGAACTTATTAATTTGTAGGAACATAGTTCATAGTTACAGCCTTTGGTTTTATGTTCATTTATGTCATATCCTGAAAAAAAAAACTGAAGCTGTCTCAAAATGTTCCACAAGAGTGAAATATCTTTTTGGATTTATCCAAGTACACCATATTTGGAAATAATAGTATTTTTTTTCATGAGTACTATACTAGTTATACCTCTGAATTTGTGAGTACCTTATTTTCTTTTCAATGGCTCTATGTAAATAATTAACAGGAGGCAGGACACTCTACCTGGTTCATCTGTTCAAACACCGCTTGTCAGAGAGAAACCCCTTCACTTTGAACCTTGTTTCTGACCCTTCATGTAGCTTACTAATTAACCCCATTATTCTGTGAGGCAATGCAAATGCTACCATTGCTGAACTCATAAAATCCAAGCTAACTCTATTGAATGCCTTCTCTGCATCAAGGCCCATCAAAAATACTGGTGTTGACATGCACTCTGCTTCTGTCTGGATTATCATCATTCAGTTAATGCTGTCATATGATTTCCTCCCATCCACCAAAAATATACTGATCCATATCTGTCAACTCTGGGAACACCTTTGCCATCTTAGTGTAGACATAAAAGCTTTATAAACATGGTATAAAATTAAAGTTAGGTTTAAAGGGCCTTTGTCCTCTTTGGGCATTACAGCCTCCGCAGCTTTCTTCCAAGATACTACTACTGTCCCTCCTATTAAAATGTTTTTAAATAAAACCTTCCAGGTCATTCACTTTCTTCCATCCTAAATATCAGTCTTCCACAGGATTATCATCTGTTCTTGGAGATTTCCCAGTTTATTATACATCCCCAATTTTATCTCATCCTTTCCCCATCTTGGCTATTAATTTTTGAGCCCCATCTTCCTCAAATCTTGGCATATCTAGTCTTTCATGGATATTTCCTTTTGGGCCTTTTCTTGCCTTCCCAAATCATATGCTTTATACAGATTTTGATAGAATTTTCAAAGTATCTCTACCTCTAAAGGGTCTCTGTTATTTTTCAACTAATAAGCTCACTATGGCAATACATCTTTCTATTTTCTGTTGCATTTGTTGTAGTTCTTGTTATCTGGCCCATGGTCTTCAAAAATTATTTGCTTCCCAGCAACCTTTCTAAACTCCTGCATGTTATCCAAATACTCTCTTGTTTTTCCTTTAGTACTCAGCAGTAGATCTTGTTCTGCAAGATTCCCCTTCATATGCAGTAACTTAACATTTGATAATCCCTCTAAACAATTCCAAATATGCCTTTTCCATATCTCTTTCTCTCTCAATTCTACCATAATTTTAAATTCCATTTACATTTTATCCCATTCCTTGGATATCCCTTCTGAAGAAATGCACATCTTCCCCAGCAACACTTGTTTTGTTTCAATTACCTACTTAATTGGTAATTAGGAAAGCGGAGATTACTCAGCATATTTATCTTTTAAAACAACTTTATTGAATTATCACTTGTGACATAGGATAACCTACATTTCTATAAAAGCAATCAAATCATATTAACAAGTGTACATTTATAAGTACTGTACATCACATATATTGTTATATATCATATAATTTAAGCAACATTATATAAATTACTCAGTGACTGCCTTCTCTTAAACCTCATTCCTCTACCAAACTACTTTTCTGTGTGTATTGTTCGTAAAATTTTCATTCTTTAAACATGAAACATATTTATTAAATGATCACTTATGACATAGGCAATCATACATTTATATAAATAAAAAAAGCATATTGACATATTTTAGTTGCACACACATTGCTTATCTATCAAGTCATTGTCAGTCAAACATTGCATAGCTCAATCAAATCCTGCCTTCTTTTAAACCTCATTCCTCCTCCAAAACATTATTCTGCATTTATTGTTCCCACAATTCCCATTTATTTTTTTACTATGTAATTTGCTCCTACCCTTTTCTAAAGATCCCATTTCCACTTTTTAACTCTTGTTACTATATTCACTACTTCTAGTACACTTAGTTTAGACTTTGATTTACATTTTCTAGTAATTGTTTTTTTTTGTCAGTCACCATAATTAAACTCAGCAAGGCCTTACTATGTATAGGCAATTCCGATGCTGCACCATAGCTCAGAAATAATGTCCTTAGTTATGCCAATTTGCTCACTCAGTATTTCTGATAGAATAGGCTGCAGGGAATGTTTAAAATCTGCCAACTCATTACACTCCCAAAAATATGTTCCCAATTATCTATTTCTTCTTCATCACACCTCCAGCATTTGCTGTCTATCTGAGGAAAATTCTTTGGAGTCTACTTAAAGTATAAAAATACCTATGAAGACACTTCCAAACAAATATCCTAAATCTTCTAGACTTTATTGCATATTTGGGAGTCATACATGTATCCCCCCATTGTTTCTTTGCAAATTGCTTATCCAGTCTCTCTTCCCAATCCTTTCTAACCCCCTTTCCATTGATTCTTAAAGTTATCATGGAATATTTTGTATGTTAACTAATTATCCTTTTTTTAACCGCAGCTTCTGTTCTAAATTCTACCAAAAACTCTGCCAGTGCTGGTCTTTTGCATAGGAACCGCCTAGTCCTTTCTCTTTGCCTATACTCTGATATCAATCCTTGATAGGGAAGGGAATCTCTAGCCTGCAGTCCAAATAAATTCTTGGCCTCTTCCCATTCTACTACTTTTCCCTCTCTAATTATTTGTTCCCAATACCTTGGTTCCTTTGCCAGTTTTCTCCAGTAAATGCCAGCCTCCTATTGCCTATAGTTTGTATTTCTAATTGCAGTCATCCCAACCAGCAGCATCTACTTTCTCCATTCCTGTATTGGCTTACATCTTAGAATACTTTCTGCTACTTTATGAATGTAATACTGTATATGGTTATTCTCCTTAAGGAGCTGTAGCCAAAGTCCCAGTATCTTCTTGTTTCTTGAGCTTCCCCCGTTTCGTTATCATCTCTTTCCAATTTGAAATATATCATTCTGCTTGTGCTATGTATAGCGACCTTAACTGAGCAGCTCTGAAATACCCCTTCAAATCAAGTAATCCCAAACCACCTTGTTCGACTGGAAGGATCAGCTTATCCCACATGACTTTTGTCTTCCCCTCCCAGATAAAATTCTTTAACTCTTTATTAACTATTATCCACAACTTATTTTCTGGTTGATAAAAATATGCCTGACCTATGTATCAAAATATTGGGAATAAAAACATTGTGGCTCCTTGTATCTTGCTCTTCATACCCATAAAATAGAACTTCCAGTTTCTCATTTTTTTGTATTATCTTTTGTTAAGTCTCTTCCTACATATCCTTTGCGGCCATAACAGAAGCCTTTTTAATCCATACTCCTAAGTACTTCATTTTATGTCCCCATAAATATGGGTATCGCTGAACCAGTTTACCAATAGTTTACAGCTACTGCCTTTGTTTTATCTTCATTAATTTTGTATCCTGAAAATATTTTAAACTGTCTCAGAATATTCCACAACACTGAAATGCCTTTTACTGGTTTTATCAGGTATAAAATAATATCATCTGCAAATAAAGCCAGCTTTTCTTAACTACCACACCAGTTATATCCTTGTATTTCTGAGTCCATTTTATTCTTTGCCAATGGTTATAAATATAATGCAAATAACAAACAGGAAAGAGGACATCCCTGCCTGGTTCCTCTGCTCAAAAAGAAGTTATCCGAGAGGAACCCACCCACTTTAATTTTTGCCTCTGATCCATCATATAGCCACCTAATCAACCTTATACTTTTATCAGGGAATGCAAATGCTTCAACTGCTGTACTCATTAAATCCCAGCTTAGTCTGTTGATGTTTTCTCTGCATCGAGACCTACCAACAACAGTGGTATTTTCTAATATACTGCTTCCCTCTGGGTCATCATTGTTCTATTAATGTTGTCAAATGTTTCCCTGTCCTTCAAAAAACTACATTGTACCAAGTCTATAAATTTTGGCATCGCCTTTGCCTTTATGTTAGACATTATAATTGTGGTTTAGAATCAAAATGGGCATATATGAAACTAGATCTGATGGGTCTTTAACTTGTTTGGGTATTAAAGCCATCCCTCCCTTCTTCCAGGATGTCAGTGCTTCTTCTCCTTTTAAAATACTGTTAAGCAAAATCTTGCAGATCTTTATCAGTTTCTTCCCTTCTAGCTTCCAAACTTCCACAGGACTACCATCTATTCCTGGGGAATTTGCCATAGACTGGTTATACATCACCATTTTTATCTCATGTCCTCCTATCCTGTTAGCAACTGAGCCTCATTTGCCTCTAACCTTGGTATATTTAATCCTTCCATAAGCATTTACATTTGTACCTTTTCTTGACTTCCATATTTCTCTGCTTTATACAAATTTTAATAAAATTTCCGAAATATTTCCAGTACCTCTACAGGATCTCTCATTATCTTACTTGTTATAGTCTACCTAAGCTCGGTGACAACCCTTTCTACTTTCTGTTGCCTGAGTCATTTGTGGTAAAAGTTTTTATGCTCTGGAGTTATTATCAAAAAACAGCTGTTTAACAGCAATCTTTCTAATCTCATGCATATTGTGAAAATATATGAAGGCTGTCAGCCTAGCTAGATATCATTTTTAGATAATTCTATGTCATTGTAAATTTGAATATAATCCACAGGCTTGTGCTCTTAAATGTAAGAAAATGGTGTTAAATGTTGAACTTCAAAAATGTAACCACAGTGCACTCTGCTGGAAGAAAGCTGATAAGTCAAGCATTGTATGACTGTTTGATCTCAAAGCTTGGAGACATAATGTCTGGACTGAGGAATTCCATCTATTGTTTTGAGACCAGAGTTAATTGCTAGATTTTACATATATGATGTCTTTTATTGCTGTAATTTCCTGGCCAGGTGCAAGATCAAAGAAATGTTAAAACGTTGAGTTTCTGTTAGCCTGGGAACCAGAGAAGAATGATGTAATCTAAAATGAGTCAGGAGTGATATATTACTTTTAAGGCTTTCTCAGAAATAGAGAGAAAGAAAGCATTTTTGGATTTTGTCTGAAGAGCATCACTCACCAGTACTCTGTCGTTGCTCTATATGTAAGTTTATTTAGAACAGTAATTGTTCTTAGAGTTAGTTAGGAATTTAGTCAGATTTAGCTAGCTGTTTCTATATTTATGTCAGAGTATTCTATAGTATTATTTTAAGCATTTTTCTGTGATTTCTGAACTCTTGACTAGCACTGTGTTGAAGTGAGAAGAGTTGCCTTGTGTTTTTATTATTTATTATTAAAAAGAAGTTATGTACTCACCATAACGTTCCATCTGAGTAGTTATATTTTGTTTTCTGCAACCTGTGGGTATTCAGACCCATATCGGATCTGAGCCGGCAACATTTTTCAAGCATCTGCTCCAAGCTCCTCTCCTTACCCATAATCCCTCGCATTTCCTACCTTCCCTCAGATCGAGTTTGCCACTATTCAAACTATTAGCAACTCAATAACAGCACTAATCTAGAACAGGTTTGGGGGAGGGAGGGCGGGACGGTTGCAGAAAATGAAGTATAACTACTCATATGGAACATTATCGTGAGTACATAACTTCTTTATCTGAAGTAGTTAACTTCATTTATCTGCAACCTGTGGGACAGAGTCCCCAGCTACCAAAACTCCTGGGAGGCCCTCATGGAAGGATATTCCTGAGCACCACAGTGCCAAAGGATGCTCTCCCTCTAGAGATCAAATCCAACTTATAATGAGAAATAAATGTATGTGACTTTGCCCAGGTTGCTGCTGCACAGATATCATCCAGGGGAAACCCTAGACAAAAAGGCAGCAGAAGTTGCCATAGATCTGGTAGAATGAGCTTTAATAGACCTTTATCCTTATAGACTTGCAGTATACATTGTGTAATCCATCTAGCTAAGGAGACCTTGGAAATGGACTTGCCCAAAAAGGGTCTGGAAAAGGATATGAATAATTGGTCAGACTTACGGAATTGTTTAGTCCTGTGTAAATAGAAACTAGGCTGTCTATGAACATCTAGCAAATGCAGCTTATATTCACTCTTGTTCTGGAAATTTGGAAAGAACACAAGCAGATTAATCATCTGGTTAATATTTGATTCAGAATCAGCTTTCGGTAAGAAAGAAGGGTTCATGCGGAGCGAAATCCTGTCTTTATGAAAGATCAAGTAAGGGGGCATGGCAGACAAAGCTTTGACCTCAGAAACCCTTCTGGCCAAAGTAATGGCCACTAGAAAAACTGTCTTCCATGACAGGAATTTCAAATCTACTGATGCTGCTGGTTTGAATGGGGGAGCAACCAATGCCTGTAGAACTAGGGTAAGGTCCCAAGGAGGGACGGAATCCTTAACCAGGGGACGTAAAAGAAAAGTACCTTTCAGAAAAGCTTTACACAATCTCAAAGAGGCCAAAGCATTCAGATTTTCATGGACATGAAAATTAGATATGGCTGCCAGTTGTACTTTCACCGTAGAGGAACTAGCCCCTTGTTGGAAAATATAGGACCAAAACTCCAACACTGCAGGAACCAGGGCTGTAAATGGATCTAGGTTTCTCTGA
This sequence comes from Protopterus annectens, assembly GCF_019279795.1. NCBI lineage: Eukaryota > Metazoa > Chordata > Ceratodontiformes > Protopteridae > Protopterus > Protopterus annectens. The sequence goes on from NC_056726.1 coordinate 800,545,194, forward strand.
GAAGCCCAAATAGAGAAGCTTTTCCATTTGCTGCAATAAACCTTCCTAGTGGAAGCTTTGTGGGATGCAACCAAAATATTCTTTACTGAAGATGACAGACCGGGATTCCTAGCAATCAAGGGAACTGGAGCAACCAAGCCGTCAACTTGAGGCTGCCCAAATCGGGCGGACTGATGTCCGAGGGATGAGAGATGAGATCTGGGCAGGTATCCAGAATCCATGGAGGAGTTAGAGCTTGAGACCAGAGGAAGGGGAACCACACCTGACGAGGCCAGAATGGGGCAAAGAGGATCACTTTGCACCCCAGTTGGCAAGCTTTCTGAAGAAACTTCGGAATGAGAGGTAATGAGGGATAAGCATACAGAAAACCAGGAGACCAAGCATGGATGAGAACATCTCTGAGGGAGTCCCCTGGTGAGGGTGATCAGAGTGAAGAACTCGCTGCACCGCTTTGGAAGGAGATGCGAAGAGATCGCAGCAAGGGTGACCCCACGCAAGGAAGATCTCTTCTGCTACTGACTGTTTCAGAGACCACTCATATGGCATTAGAATAGCCCAACTCTGTCCGCTAAAATGTTGGAGCATCCCAGGATGTGCACTGCAATCAGAAACCGACTGGTGGAGATTGACCACTCCCACACTCTCATGGCCTAGCGGCAGAGAGGGTAAGATCTGGTTCCTCCTTGTTTGTTGATGTACCAGACAACAGACATGTTGTCTGACTGAACTGCAATCATCCCCGGGGGAAGAACAACATGAAAGGCTTGCAACGCTAAAAGCACTGCCTTCATCTCCAGAGCATTGATATGCAATCTGGTCTTGGTCTGGGACCACGTGCCTTGGACCGTCCTCCCCAAATAGTGCCCCCCCACCTGAGCTGGGAGGCATTCGTGGTCACTGTGGCTTGGGCTGGGGGTGATATGAAGGGACAACCTGCCAAGATTTCTAGCAATCGGAGCCACCAGAGAAGAGAAATCTTGCAGGATCTGCTGATTCATATTGGATAATCCATGGGGAGGTCTAACCAAGACCACTGAACTGCCAGGGTCTACTGAAGCACCCTCATGTGAAGGTGCACACAGGGAAGGATTGAAATTGCTGTGGTCATGGAGCCTAGGGCTCAGAGAATATCACTCGGCGTTGGCGTCCTGGGGCCGAGGATCACTGACACATCAGCCCATAGGTTCTGGACCTTGTTCCAAGTGAGACAAACTTGCAATAGTAGTGTGTCCAGCCGTGCCCCTATAAATTCCAAGGTCTGTGTCAGGTTCAAGCGGGACTTGGAGATGTTGATGGTAATCCCTAGATTGACTGCAAGATGCAGGAAGGAGTCTCCGGCCATGCAAAGTAGACGCTTTGTGGCAGCAGCGAGGAGCCAGTTGTCTAGGTAAGGAAACACCTGAATTCCCTGAAGCCTCAGATGAGCCGCTACGACTGCCATAACCTTGGTAAACACCCTAGGGGCTGTGGTGAGACTGAAGGGTAGGGCTCTGAACTGGAAATGATTGGCTCCCAGCTAAAAGCGAAGGAATCTCCTGGAGCTTCTGCAAATTTTGATATGGTAGTAAGCATCCTGGAGGTCTATCGACCGCATCCAGTTGCATTCTCGGAGGTAAGGTAGAATGGATTGCAAGGTGACCATCCGGAATTTCTGCTTGGCTACAGTCAGGTTCTGGGTTGACAGGTCCAATATGGGCCTGAGGTCCCCCATCTTTTTTGGCACTAAAAAGAACCTGGAGTAAACGCCTAATCCGGACTGATCTGGGGGGACCAATTGTGAAGCAGCTTTGAAATTTCGCATGCTGCCGCCTCCCTTTGAGCAGGTGGAACATCCAGGAGGTGCTTTGGTTGGACGGGTGGGGCAACGAATGGGATGGTGTATCCACTGGATATAATTTGGAGCACCCAACGGTCTGTTGCAATGGACTCCCAAGCCATTAGGTGCAATGACAATCTTTCCCCGACTGTCTCCAGAGTAGGACAATCAGGCAACCCCTCAGGGTTGCTGTGTGGGTCTGTCTGAGAAGGTCTCCCTAGACCCAAAGTTCCTCGAGCCCCCTCTGCCTCTGGGGCAGCGTCTGTCTTGTCCCCCTCTGCTTCTAAGGGATGAGTTGTCCTGAGTGTCACAGGAAAACTGAGATTTTCAGAACCACATCTTCTTTTGCCCTCTCTGATTCCTAGAAAAGGATCTCTGAGGGCTAGAGAAGTGGACTCCAATGGCAGACAGAGTCTTCCCGTCCTTCTCACTCTGGACTAGGGTGTCACGAACTGTCTTCCCGAACAGGGAGGAACAGTCAAAGGGAGCATTTGTGAATGACGCCTTGAAGGGATCCATGAATTGACAGAGTGTGCTGCCTCATAGCTACGCCAGTCCCAGCCACCCTAGCCGCTCTTTCCATGGCATGGGAAAGAAGACGCATGGACGTGTTCGAAACAGATGTCAGAGTCTACATTTTCACTGAGAACAGTCGCTTGTCCTCTGGCGACAAAGACTCTAAGGGTGACACAGCAAATTCCGTGACTAGGTCTCACTGGAGTCGAATGACGTGTGCCAAATAATACAGTGCTTATATGGAAAACATCTCTGAAGAAAAGACTCGCTTCCCAAAACAATCAACCGCCCTAGACTCCTTGTCCGGAGGGTGGACCGAAGAACTTTCCTGAGCCAGTTCTCTCTTGGTGGCAGCTGCAATCACCATAGCATCCACTGGGAACCCTTGTACCAGATCTGTGGGAGGAGAAAGGATCCTGTCAGGGCGTTTGGGTATTGGCTCTATGGTGTCAGGCTCCTTCCATGCCCACGTGGTAATGAGATCCACTAATGGATCTGCAGGAGGGGACACCCAAGATGTAGAATGGCCAGTGCCAAAGGCCTCCAGGAATACTAACTCATCCGTAGAGGGTTTTGGGGCTGACCAAACTCCGCTCTGGCAGAGGATTTCCATGATGTCTCCAAAGGAGACATCCTCGGGAGGTGACCTGGGGGAACCCTCACCTTCATCCAAGTCAGTATCTTCTGTGAGGGACTCGGGGGAGTCCATGTGCCTCCTCTTATATGAGTGCTTATGGGGAGCCTCCTCAGAGGGACTGTCTGAAGAGGGCTCATAAGTCATGGGGGGTTCCATGATGGGATCCACCTGGGGGTCCAATAGCACAGGCTGTCCGTGGGACAAGCTGATGGGAGTCATGATCAAATCCACGGCAGCCTGGGCGGAGTCCAAGGTAATGGGCTGGGGTCTCAATCCTTGGTTGAGAACCCTCTTCACCATGTTGAAGGCCGAAGGAGAGCGCACCTCCTTAGCAACCAACAAGGAAGAAGCTCTCCTTGGCTCCATTGTGAGGATTGGGGCCGAGGTCAAGGTAGCCAGGGTTCTGAAAGAATGGCTCAGATCTGACAAAGTTGGAACCAAAGACACATCCATTCCCTCAGATCTGGCTCTCCATTCTCGGCCACGAGAGTTGCTCATATCCGAACAAGTCAGATTTGAGGAACTCAAGGTAATCGTCAGCGTCGAGGTTGGCAGGACCGTCAGCGCCGAACCCCCAGCTACAAGGATCCTCGGATCCATAAACCCTGAAACCACAGGTCGCATCGGGGAAGGAGAGATTGGATGGAAGAAGGGCATAGAGGTCCCCTCTCCAGCTGGAGAGGGGCCTGGCAAGACTCCCATTTGGATTTGGGTCTGAATGAACCTCCGCATCATCCTGTCCATGGCAAGCTCCAATAGACTCCGAGTCAAGCACGAGGAGGTGACCGACTCAGATCTGGCTGGTCTGTGAGACAACCTTGAAGAAGGCCTCTGGTCTGAGGGCTCTGTTAGCTCCGGGGAGAACCTCATGGAGTGGAGCCAAGGAGAGGTGGTCCTGACAACTTTAGTAGGCGGACTGGAAATGGCTCCCATTCTGGAGACTGTTTGCAGTGCCTTTCCGCTCTTTTCTCCTTGTCTCTCTTGTCGTTGTCTTTATCCTTTGGTTTTGTCCCCATCTCAGAAGGCTTAGAGGGAGGTTGAGTCCCAGCCTGAGGGGGGGGGGTTGGTCGGCTACTGGAGCCGATGTCGAGTTCATCGAATCCAATGCAGAAACTGGTAGCAGGCCCTTAGCTACCAGTTTTGCCTTCCTTTTTTCAATGCCCTAGGGTTGAACCCTGCACACACGCTACAAGGTAATGAAAAATGGGGAACACCCAGGCAAATACACAGAGTGTGGCCATCAGCCGATGAAAGCTTGTGGCCACACTCTGTGCATTTTTTAAAAGTTAGTTTTGGCTGCTCAGCCATCACCACACACCACTCAGCCAAAACTAAACCAACAAACACACACACACACACACACACACACACACACACACACACACACACACACACACACACACACACACACACACACACACAAAGGATGGTTAGGACTACACTACCTCACAAATTCCTAACTTTTTAAACTACTTTTTTTTTTTTTTATAGAAAACCAATGAACGATGAAGGGGAGGAAAGGGATAACCAAAACATGACTACACTCGCACACTAAATATATACCAAAAAGTATCACTTACTACACCCAACTTGGAGCTATAGAGACCATGATGCATACACATGAAGCTCTGAGGGAAGGTACGAGATGTGAGAGATTATGGGTAAGTAGAGGAGCTTGGAGCAGATGCCTGAAAAATGTTGCCAGCTCGGATCCAATATGGATCTGAATACCCACAGGTTGCAGATAAATGAAGTTAACTACTGCAGATATATTTTTAAACCTTTCAACTTTGGCTGTTTTGTGTAGAGATAATTAAAGCTCTAGAGTACATTGCATGTATATAGTGATACTGTACAAAGCCACTCCAAATAAGCCTTGCTGTTCATCACATTTACTAATTGGACAATAATATTGCACAGTAATAATTGGACACCCTTTGGTAAGGGCCTTTTTAGTAGCTGATAAGAGTAGTTGGTGGCAGTGATTACTACCTTATAGCCTGGCAGGAGGGGGCATAGGTGGAGAACCTGTGCCAGCCTTCCCCAGGAGTGTCTGTGTGTTTGTATATAAACCATATCCAAAGTGTATGTGTCAGCTACTTGGGCAGGGAGACGAAGCAGTGGTTGAACAGAGAGGGCACTGGAGGTTTTGGCTTGACTACTCGGCTGAGATCTGTACCCTATAGCTGAGCCAATGGGGAGTTTTATTAGGGATCTGGAGAGAAAGGGAGAAACCAGCCCCAGACTGACTGTGATCTCTGTGTGCTCTTAAGGGAAATTGTACTTTACCTTGTGTGTATTTGTTATCCTTCCCAATGTGGATGCCCCTCACTGCTGTTAGTGATGAGGATTGAGGCTCCTTGATTACTGGGCCAGTGCACAGGTATCACATATTAATTGGTTGGCAGTGGTAGGATATCCACACCACATATTAATTGGTTGGCAATTGGCTTGTAGTGGTGTGGATAGTGAATACCTGTAGCTTGTGTACAGTGATCTCTGAAGGTGTTTTCGTACTCTAAATCAGACATGCAGTGATTATTCAGAGTTCAGATCACAACTGTTTTATTTCTTTTGTTAGCTTAGTTAGTCAGGGAGAGCAGGCAAGCATGTCAGCAGAGGAGTATGGCAAGCTGACAAGGAGCCAGTTGACTGAAATGTGCCAGGCTTAGGGACTGGTGCATGGACACCTGACTAAAACAGACATGATTGCAACTTTGGTCACAGCTGCATCAGGAAACAGCAATCAGGAGGGTGATCAGACTGGCACTGGAGATGTACAACACTCAGAGAATGGACAGCTCAACCTTTCTGCAGAGGACTTAAAAAATCCATCCGAAGCTAAAGAGACTTGAGTTGGAGGCCAGGCATTTGGAAACAGAAGCAGCAGAGAGACTGAGACATCTACAGGCTGAGGAGAATGAGAAACTGCTACACCTGGAAGCTGAGGAGAAGGACAGGCAGAGGCAGCATGAAAAGCAGATGCTGACTCTTCATCAGAGTCATGGAGGTAATGGGGAAGGGAGTAACTGGATCCCAGAAGCACAAAAGGTCAGTAAATTTCTTCCACAGCTTATAGAGGGGGATAATTTTGATAGTTTCATTCATATGTTCGAGAGGGTATGTAAACAGTATGATGTTGACCAACGGCTCTGGTTACAGTTCCTGACCTCCTTACTCCATGGTAAAGCTGTAAATGCACATTCCAAACTGTCAGACAATGATTTCTTAAATTATACTGCTAAGAATTGTTTGCTAGAATTTTTAAGCTAACACATGAAACTTATAGGAAAATGTTTCGTGAGCATTGACGCAAGGCAGATGAAAGTGTGTGTGAATATGTTGCTGAACTGAGCACTTATATTTATAGGTGGGTGAGTGGATGTCAGGTCACCACTTTTGAAGGGCTGGCAGACTTTTTGGTGAGGGAACAAGCCCTTAGCACTTTGCCTGAGGACATGAGGATCTAGTTAGCTGATAGACAATGTGCTACTTCAGATGAGTTGGGGAAGAAGGGAAACCTATACCTAGCAAGCAGGGAGTCCCTGCACAGGAAAGGGACATCCAGTACTGCTCATGGGTCTAAATGAACCCATGGTGGGCAGCCAAGACTGCCCCAACAGAATCTGCCAGTAGCAGGGGAAGCCACTAGTCCAGGTACACGTCCAGGACCTGGGGTTAAATGTTTTGAATGCAACCAGTGAGGCCATGTGGCATACAGATGTCCACAGAGGCAAGGTGGGGAACAAAAGGAGAGAGAGCCAGTAGGTGAGAAAGACAAACTGCCAATAGTAGGTTGTCTCGAGACAACAAGGGTACTGAACTACCATCCTGCAGATCTCCTGATAGGGAAAGATTTTGATGAGGCAGTATCTTGTGCTTGTGCAGTTACACGCAGTCAGGCTTGAAGACAAGCATGTGGGTCTGGTAGCCTGGGGAAGACCCTACAGACCACATACTTGCAGCCAGGACTGGTGAGGTGGTTACTACAGGGAGGGAGCTACTCTGTAGCAGTGAGACTGAAGGTGAGCCACAGCTGCTTGTGGATACTGATGTTCCCTTGGACAGAGTGACTGCAAAGGTAGAGGTGAGTAGTAGTATCCAGGCTGACTGTGAGGCACCGCTGTCAGAGGATGCCAGACTTCCTGTGGAAGGGGAGCTGGGAATGGTTACAAAGAGGGAGTTGAGAGAGGCTCAGCTCTCAGACTCTACATTACAAGGCCTGAGGCAGGTAGCTAGTGAGGCACCTGATTCTCAAGGGAAGGGGGAATCTGTATACTGGGACAAAGGGTTACTGTATAGAGAGTGGACCCCTGAGGGAGGGCTAGAGGGTGAGAGAATGCAGCAGTTGGTAGTGCCTAGACCCTACCATTTGGCGCTTCTACCCATAGCCTATGATATTTCCTTAGCAGGTCATACAGGTATAAAACATACAGACATATTATGCAGAACTTCTATTGGCCTGGAATTGCCAGAGATGTAGCAGGGTACTGCAGGACCTGTGAGCAGTGCCAGAATGTAGGCAAGGCAGGAAACAAGGTGGAAGCTCCTTTTTAATGCCTTTGCCTGTGATTGAGGAGCCATTTCAGAGGGTAACTATGGATATAGTGGGACCTCTGAGTATCCCAAGTTCCACAGGAAAAAAATATATCCTAGTGGTGGTAGATTATGCTACATGATACCTTGAGGCAGTGGCTTTGTCCTCCATTGAGGCAGAAAAAGTGGCAAATGCTTTGTTAGAGATTTTCAGCAGGGTAGGTTTCCCAGACGAAATACTGACTGACCAAGGTGCCAACTTCATGTTAGACATGATGGCTTGACTGTAGAAGTACTCTGGGGTGAAGCACCTGAAGACCACCCCTTACCATGCCCAGACTAATGGGCTTGAGAGGTTAAACTCTATAATCAAGTCCATGCTACGGGCATTTGCGTAACAGTTTAAGATGGAGTGGGACAAATATTTGCCCCATATGTTGTTAGCTTACTGAGAGGTTCCCCAGGAATCCACAGGTTTTTCACCCTTTGAGTTCTGGTCTGGGCATAGGGTGGGGGGGCCTCTAGATTTAATTTGTGATGAGTGGGAAGGTGAATGTGAATCCCACAAGGACTCTGTTGTAGCATATGTCCTAAACCTCAGGACAAGGCTCAGGGAACTCATGGGCTTGACTCAGGAGAACCTGGCAGAAGCCCAACAACAGAAAAAGGTCTGGTATGACAGGAATGCTTGAGCTACAGAATATGCTGCAGGGCAGTAGGTAATGGTTTGAATTCCTGTTAGACACAACAAGCTACAAGCAGCCTGGGAGGGACCCTACTAGGTGGTAAGGAAGGTAAGTGATGTTAACTACATGGTGGAACTGCTAGGCAGGAGGCAGGGGCACAAATTGCACCATGTTAACATGATGAAAACTTACCATGATAGGGAGGCCCTTGTGCTGAGTATTTGCAGTGGATTGCAGGAGGAGTCTGAGGGAGATCTGGTGACTGATCTCCTCAGTGAGGCTCAGACTGGCACCTCAGTGGAAGGGGTAACAATGTCCCAGCAGCTATCTCCTACCCAGGTTTGAGAAATACGATGCAGTGTTACAGGTGTTTGGGGACATGTTCACTGGGAAACCAGGATGCACCCACCTGCTGCAGCACCAGGTGGATACAGGACCCCAAAGGCCTATTAGGCAGGCTCCTTATAGGGTGCCTGAGAGAGTCAAACAGTTTCTGAAAAAGGAGATACAGGAGATGGTGGAACTGGGGTAATTCAAGAGTCCAACAGTCCCTTGGCCTCTCCAGTGGTGCTGGTGCCAAAGAAGGATGGCAGCACCAGGTTCTGTGTGGACTATAGGAAATTAAATCATCACACAGAATCAGATGCTTACCCCATGCCTAGGACAGATGAGGACCTACATCAGCTGGGTGGGGCTAAGTATCTTACCACCACTGATCTTATCAAGGGTTACTGGCAGGTGTCCTTGACTCCCAGTGCTAGAGAGAGGTCAGCCTTTGTGACTCCTTTTGGCTTGTATGAGTTCATAAAGATGTCCTTTGAGATGAAAAATGCCCAAGAAACTTTCCAGAGGCTGGTAGATCATATCCTAGCAGAAGCAGGAGGGTTTGACCTTGCTTACCTAGATGATATTGCCATCTACAGCCATTCCTGGCAAGAGCACCTTCAACATGTCAGGGAGGTGATGGGCAGACTAAAGAGGGCAGGGTTGACCATTAAGCCAAGCAAATGTCAGGTGGGTATGGCAGAGGTCTCCTACCTGGGACATACAGTCGGGAGTGGTAAGATCTGGCCAGAACCTGCCAAAGTGGAAGCCATTCAGGCATGGCCTGCACCTGTTACCAAAAAGCAGGTGAGGGCATTCTTTGGGACATCAAGGTACTACAGAACATTCATCCCCAGTTATAGTACCATAGCTGCTCGCCTCACAGACCTGACATGGAAAAACAGGCCAGATAAGGTAGTATGGACCACAGCATGTGAGCAGGCATTACAGAAGCTTAAAGAAGCTTTGGGAGCCCCTGTGTTACAGCAAATAATTAGTTGTGAAGGTGGATGCTTTGAACCATGAGGTGGGGGCTGTACTTAGCCAGATTTCTTCAGAGGGAAAAGAGCACTCAGTGGTTTATCTCAGTCAGAGGCTTCAACTCAGGGAGGAATGCTATACAGCTGTAGAAAGGGAATGTCTAGCCATAGTGTGGGCACTGCAGAAACTTCAGCCATATCTGTATAGAAGAAAATTCACTGTAATTACAGATCACAATACCCTAACATGGTTACACCAAGCCAGCCAGCAAAATGCCAAGTTGCTAAGGTGGGGCCTAGGGTTGCAAGCATATGATATGTCAGTGCAGTACCACAGTGGGGTTAGCAACAGCAATGCAGATGGGCTCTCAAGACAGGGAATGGGGTAAGGTATACTCAAATAGACCTAACCGTCTCAAGCAATGTTTCTTAAGGGTCACTTGAAAAACTAGCTTGAGTTCTCCAGGGGGAAGATATGTGAAGATATGTGAAGTCTGCAGCCTAGCTAGATAGAATTTTGTAGATAATTATATGTCATTGTAAATACGAATATAATCCATAGGCTAGTCCTCTTAAATGTAAGAAAACAGTGTTAAATGTTGAACTTCAAAAATGCAACCACAGTGCACTCTGCTGGAAGAAAGGTAAGTCAAGGACTGTATGACTGTTTGATCTCAAAGCTCAGAGACATAATGTCTGGACTGAGGAATTCCTTCTATTGTTTTGAGATCAGAGATAATTGCTAGATTTTACATATATAATGTATTTTATTGCTGTAGTTTCCTGGCCAGGTGCAAGCTCAAAGAAATGTTAAAACTCTGAGTTTCTGTTAGCCTGAGAACCAGAGAAGAATGATGCAATCTAAAATGAGTCAGCAGTGATGCATTATTTGTAAGACTTTCTCAGAAAGAAAGAGGAAGAGAGCATTTTTGGATTTTGTCTGAAGAACATCATTCACCAGTACTTTGCCTTTGCTCTATATGTAAGTTTATTTAGAACTGTGATTGCTCTTAGAGTTAGATAGGAATTTAGTCAGATTTAGTCTAGCTGTTTTCTACATTTATGTCAGACTATTCTACAGTATTATTTTAAGCATTCTCCTGTGATTTCTGAACTCTTGACTAGGACTTTGTTGAATTGAGAAGCTTTGTCTTGTATTTTTATTATTTATTATTAAATATTTTCAAACCTTTCAACTGTGGCTGTTTTGTGTAGAGATAATTTAAGCTCTTGAGTGCATTGCATGTATATAGTGATACTGCACAAAACCACTCCAAATAAGCTTTGCTGTTCATCACACTTACTAATTGGATAATAATATTGCACAGTAATAATTGGACACCCTTTGGTAAGGGCCTTTCTAGTAGCTGATAAGAGTAGTTGGTGGCAGTGATTACTACCTTATAGCCTAGCAGGAGGGCGCATAGCTGGAGAACCTGTGCCAACCTTCCCCAGGAGTGTCTGTGTGTTTGTATATAAACCAAATCTCAAAGTATGTGTGTGCCAGCTACTTGGGCAGGGACATGAAGCACTGGTTGGACAGAGAGGGCACTGGAGGTTTTGGCTTGACTACTCTGAGATCTGTACCCTATAGCTGTGCTAGTGGGGAGTCTTATTGGGGATCTGGAGAGAAAGGGAGAAATCAGCCCCAGACTGACTGTGATCTCTGTGTGCTCTTAAGGGAAATTGTACTTTACTGTGTGTGTATTTGTTATCCTTCCCAGTGTGGATGCCCCTCACTGGTGTTAGTGGTGAGGATTGAGGCTCCTTGATTACTGGACCAGTGCACGGGCGTCACACATATTATCAAGGTAATTCCTTATTTTCAGTTTAGCATTCTGCAATTGTTCCTCTTCTTGTTTTGTGAGATTACCCTTATTCTGCACTATTTTAACGTTTGTCAGTCGCTCTAAATAATTCTTGTTACTTTTTCTCCATATGTCTCTTTCTTTTACTTGCACCCTGTTTTTAAAATCCACTTTAATTTTGTCACTCCTAGCTATATTTTCAGAAGAAATTTTGATCTTCCTTAATAACTTTCAAATAATTTCCTCTATATGTTCCTTAATTTTTTCTCTTTTTAGCAGATATGTGGGAAAGCACCAGTGTCTCATTTTTATTTCATTACCCTGCATTTTTATTTTAGTTATTATTGGCGCAAGATCTAAAATAGTTACTGGATGTGTATCAAAACTCTCTATTAAATGCACATGTCCCTGTGAAATATAATTTCTGTCTAGCCTAGCCCAGTTTTGGTACCCCAGGGAATATGTACATTCACTCTGAACTCCTACTACTGAATTCACATCTTCCATGCAAAATATTTTCATGATTTTCTTCAACAATCTACCCTATTTTTTATATTTTTCCCTTCTGGGCCCCCAGATACATTCTCACTGTTGCAAATCAAATTCTAGTCCCCATCTATAAGTAATATTCCTTGGTGAAAGCTGATGATTTCTCCCAAAAATGTCTTAAGCTACATTACAGCAGTTTTAGGTGGAATATAAATACGTGCCAGTGCAATCCTCCTCCCTTGCCAGTAGCCCCTTAGTACTATAAATCTACCATTATTATCTTTTCCCCTCTTCTGTCACTATTGGATCTCCTCTTGCAATTAATATAATATTCCCTTTTCCTTTGTCCCAGATATTCCACTGAAGAATCATAGAATCCTTTATTTATCAAATTCACATGCTCATTTCTTTCCAAATGTGTCTCTTGTAATATAGCTATTTGCACTCCGCATTTTTTAATATAGTTCACTTCTCTTACTTTTTCATATATATCTGTAAGACCATTTACATTTAAATATAATATATAAAGTGTTGTCATTATGTTTAGAATTTATTATTCCCACCTTAAAACAACCTATAGAGTATATATGTTTAAAAACAGATAATGAAATATATATAAAATAGAGTACATCCTTAAAAACAGTTAACTCATGTTAACAACTTTTTCTTAAATGTCTAGTTTCAGCTTTTGTATTACATGCATGCACTAATGTTTGGCAGGTCAATCTTTTATACAGCTGTTTCTTGTCATATCCATTTGAACCTATGTCACATCTTACAAAACGTTTTGTTTTGGTGAAGGCCCTCAAATAAAAAATAAATAAGCACACCCCAGAGCACCCCTAAAACCTAATAACTTAATGCATCTTCAAATATTGAAGTTTAACCCTCCTAATAGGAACAATTTCTCAGACTGGCAGCCATACTCACAGTCTTGGATTACCCTATAAGGAAGGTTATCCATGCTAAGATGCATGGTACAGCCTGTGCTACCACTTCCAGTAACTGTTTTTTGTTTTTATTTTATCTATATTCATCTCCCAGATTAGAAAGAACACTTGAATGCTTCCAAAAAACATTATCTCCTAGCCATTGAAAGAAAATATTCTGTTTTTATTGTCCATTATCAGATTGCCTCCATAAATACATGAGAACCAAATAACACAGTTACTGCTACTTTACTCCTCTTCTGCCTGGTGTACAGTAAGTAATAATTTTTCATAAACACTCGACTGTCTCACGATTTTAGTGTTTTGTTCTCCTGCCACAGTTTTGTCTTGTTTATTTGCTAGAGAAAACTTTTTTATTATATGCAGTATTATTTTTTATTTATCTGGTTCTCCTTAAAACTTTTGCTAGATCAAAACAAGGACCTTAATTCAGTCATTCCCATATGCAACTGTAAGAAAAAGCATATTAGTTTTTCTTAAATCATGCTCTTTTGCCCATACTTTGTGCCCACATTTTTTAAAACAGAACAAGGAGAAAGAAAGAAGGGAAAAAAGAACATTTACTTTAGTATCCCTATTACACTCAGAAATAACTGAGAAAATTTTACTTTATAGCAAGCAGGTTATATCATGCATTATAAAAATATTTCTGTTGAGAACAAAATTTTGTTTTACTTACAGTTAACTCTTTCCTTTATCCTCCGCTCTCCCAAATGCTCTTAAAGACATGAAGTAGGCATATGTTTGGTGTCCCCCTACAAGTTTAACAAAGTCCAATATTTCAAAGTTTTCTTGTTTTGTCTTGTTTCATAAGTATAATTAATGCTTTGTAATCCCACCTTTATTTGTCAGTTTCCAAGATGCTGGTTTTCTTCCTGTTCATCTCTCATTTCCAGTGGACTATTGGTTCTCCTAGTCAACTCTTGTGCTTTTTTCTGTCTCTGAAGTATTTTCCTTTGAAACATTGGAAAAGGTTTCACTGGCACAGTTTCTCTATGGGCTTTATTAACAGAAGAACAAGAAGCAGAACCTCCTACTGTTTTTTGTACAAACTTTTGTATTTCCTCCTTAGCATGTTCAGCATCAAAAAAATATTTTGACTCTTCAGTAAAGAATATTCTGAAAATAGCTGGTACAGCAGCTTGAATTTCATGTCTGCATCTTGATATTCCATGATGAATTGAATACATTTACTTCTCTTATGCCTGGTGTACAGTGAGTAATCATTTTCCCCACTCTACTGTCTCCCACTTTTATTACTTTGTCCTTCAGCTACAGTTTTGTCAGAAACAACTGTTTCTGCTGGTAGGATTGTATATTTACTAGTAAAGGTCTGGGCTGCTTTCTCCTGGCCAGGTTTGGTGCATACACATGATATGCCCTTGGAATTAGCAACTCCTGCTATGGAATACCAGTCCATTTGCTTATTTGTGCTTTCATAAAATGAATACAGTCTGTTCCTTCCAACTTCGATGCTACAGCAGAAAAATCTCATGTTTTTCCTAAGTACTCTGTCCTCTAATTCTATTATTTTTTGAAGCATCTCTTCTTGAACAGTATCATACTCAGTCAGCCTTTTTTTAATTTTGGCCTCTGATTTTTTTGTTTTATCACCTCATCTTAATGTATGTTTAAAGCTTATTCAATTTTCCAGCCTTTTATTTGAGTTGATATACTCCTCCAGTGTTTTATTTAATCAGCTCTGAGCACAATTGAATTATTTTTTCCTCTAAATTACTGGAAGCCATGTCTTATACTAAAGCTGGAGCTTGAACTGCTTTTTGCTGGGCAACTGCAGTATTTTCTCTTCATCTTTTCTAATTGATCCTTCAGGCTCTCTAATCAGCTCTGAGTGCATTTGACTTATTTTTTCCTTTAGATTCCTGGAAGTCACGTCTTTCACCAAAGCTGCAGCTTGCACTGATTTTTGCTAAAAAGTAGCAGAATTCTTCCCAGTTATTGGTTTCTCCTCACCTTTTGTGCTTTTTCTTTCAGGTTCTCTGAATTTATTTTTTGCCGGCATCCAGACAGTACATTTACTAGCTAATTACTGAAATTTACCCAAAAGACAAGTTCACTGGCTCTCTTTTTCTGAATTTCTGTTTTTGCAGTACAAAAGCTGAAATTGAGCTATTACCCAGTGTTTAGCCATCTTGGAAGTCTCTGCATATTTATCTTGGTCTTTATTGGTACATGGTTAGAAATAGTTATTGTCCGTTCATAAGTTCATAGGTAAGTACTAGGCAAGCTGAGCTTGTGGGCCATTTTAAGGCTAATCAGTTTCCCTTTTTGTGCTCAAAATAACCTATCACATTTGGTTCTAGACTGGACTTACCCATGTCATGGTTGATATCCTTAATAAGAATAACTAAGATCATACCACAGATAATTTAAGGGGATACATACATGGAATAAAGCATTTAGGAGTTGCCTCTGTCCATTTGTAGTACAGCGCAATCCTGGGGTAAATCTGTTTTAATAATAATAATTTAATAATGTGTTTAACCATTCTCAAATCTTTTTTTACCAAATTCATATACTCATTTCTATCAGCGTGTCTCCCCTGTAGCATTGCTATCTGTACTCTACACTTTATAATTCAGTAATCTCAGCTTTTTGTCCATACTGACAATGGCATTCACATTCCATGATATAATTGGTAAAGCAGTCATTCTGTTAAGATGCACATTACATACACATTTTCTGCCTGACAGCTTTGAATGTATGTTTTACACCTGCATGTATATGTTAATGTTTGGCAAGCTGACCTTATAGGCAATTGTGGCTTCTTGTCCCTGTTTGAACCATAATGCATTCCCGCAAACACTCAAGAAGCAAACAAAAAAAAACTGTATATTTTCATTTTTAACATTCAACCCATGATATACACTTTAAAAGGGAAGTTGCCCTTCCATATATAGTCTGTTGCTCTAAATTGCTACACTCACAGGTTTTACCCATTCTAAAGTTAATCCTCGGTTGGTAATAATTTACCCTTCTGTCACAGTTTTGTCAGGAGAAGCTCATATTGCTGATATGAATGCATCTATACTACTATGGGTCTTGGCTTCTTTCTCATAACTAAATTTGGAACATCCCCACAGTAACAAATCCTGTTGTGGAATATCATCCAGTTGTTTATTTGTACTTTCATAAGCTTAATTTAGTCTGTTCCTTCAAGTTTCTGTGGCAATGCAGGGAATCTCGTTTTCTCTGCATTCTCTATCTTCTAGCTCTATTTCTTAAAGAACTTCTTGAGAAGCCTCATATTTAGACATTCTTTCCTTCATTTTCTGTGTCTGATTTTTTCAGTCTTATTAGCTCATTGGAATAGCTACTTAAAGCTTTTTTTATTCTGTCCCGCCTTTTGTCATTTGACTGTATCTATTCATCCAGCATGTCACTTATTTTAAATACCTCTGAATGCATTTGACTTACATTTTCCTCTAAATTACTGGATGCTATCTCCTGTACTGAGGGTGAAATCTAAACTACTATTTGTTGAACAGCTGCAAGGCTTTTCCTCACCAAATGTTTCTTCTTTTGTAGTTGACTTGTCTTAATTTCTCCAAATTTTATTGCTGACGTCTTGTCAGAGCAGTGATTAACCAATACATTAACATTACTCAACTGAATGGTTTTTGTTTGCCATTTTCCAGAATTTCTGTTTTTCATACTGGGAGAACTCTAATCAACCTGTTAATCAATGTTCAGTCATCTCAGATGTCCTGTAGGTATTATGTTGGAAAATGTTCCTGAGAATGCTATGATAGTATTAAAGCATAATTACCACTGCCTAGCACAAAAATGTAGCACACAGATAAACTGTGTAATGCATGCTTAGTTAATTTCATCTATCCTCAACTCCTTTTCCCATTTTGCACATGGGGTCTGGATGTCACTTCAGCATCTTAGTTTATTAGTACACAAAAATAATTTTAATAGTACATGACACATAAAATTACCAGTTTCACTTCATAATGGCATTCTTGGATCAGTTACAATTAAAACCATGACTGCTTATGTGGTCAGTCACAATTAAGTTAGCTTGAAGTTGTAGGTCTGTAAGAATATAATGTTCAATAGACCATGCTGGATAACTTATTTAAATACATTTCACTAATTCCTAGTGTTTTATCATTGTTTTACACATGAGCCCACCACACTGTGAATTTTCAGGATAACTTGTTGAAACATTTTCGTTGGTTTTTTGGATTCCTGCAAAACTAAAGAATTAAAATAGTCCACTTTATGCCTAGCAAGATTGTCTGTAGAACATTTTTATCATTATAATTTATATGCATCCTGACCCTCCCTAATATTCTAGCATAAAATCCTTTGCAAATCTATGTGGCTAATATTTCATTTTAATGCCATATATGACAACAGCATAATTTAATATTAAGCAAATATGATTTTAGAGGTATTTGTCTATCGCACAGATAAGGAAGCCTGCTGGAGAATCATGGTGGCCACTGAGTGGCAGCTCCTTTAAGATGCTCTGCAAATAAAAATTAAATTTTACATAAAGTTTTGATGCTACAATATTTTAAATACCTGTTACTACAGAATTATTTTCAAAATTAGAAGTCTGTTTCTCTGGTTTGTTCATGCCGTTCTGTTTTCAGTCACTTTGGATAAAGAGAAAAATGAGTACATGCAAACTCTAAGCAAGAGCTATCTGCCAAGAAGGACCTTCACTGAGAGGTTCTCACTCTCTCTCGAGGCGTTTCCCCTAAAAATGAACCACACTAAATGCATCTGTACAGGACATTTCTAATAAACAGAACTTTAAGAAACCTAAATTAAGAACAAGTTATTCAAATAAAGGATCTTAAAAAAGTATTTACTGACATAGACAACAGGCTAAATAAGGAGGAAAAAAATTCCTTCTGAAACATGATGTGACACTGCCAGCCCAGCTATCTGGAATTTTGTAAATAATTCTATGTCATTTGTGAATATTGATATGATTTATACAGAACTGTATGTTATGTACTGAACTTCAAGAATGTAACAACAGCATACCCTGCTGGAACATAGAAGATTAAGTTATAAAACTTCAAGAAAATAAGTTGAAATTAAGTGCTTTACGTTGTGCTATACAAATTAGTTTCAATGCAGCAAGAAGACAGGATGTCTAGAACTAGAAGTTTTTTCTATAGTCTTGGTGAGAAGTAATTACTAAGTTTAAAATATAAAGTGTGTTATTGCTATATGACTTCCTAGCAGCTGCATAGTTCTGAAAGATATGTATTTTTCACAGAGAGATGCTAAAAATGCTTCTACTTTCTGACAATGGGGGTAGCTTGGGAACTAAAGTCAGGTGACAAAAAGTGATGTCATTTGGTGACACTGTACAGGCCACTCCTAAATAGCATTGGTCTTGGTCACACTTACCATTTGGATAATAGTAACATTATAGAGTAGGATTGGTCACCCTTTGTAAGCCCTTAAGTAGCTGATAAAGAGGGACTGGTGGCAGTGACAACTGCCTTATAGTCTGGGCAGAAGGGGGTATAACAGGTAAACCTGTGCCAGCCCTCCCCAGGAGTATCTCTGTGTTTGTATATAAATCAAATCTCAAAGTATGTATATATAAATCAAATCTCAAACTGTGTGTGTGTCAGCTACTTGGGCAGGGACACAACGCTGTGTAATGTTACTATTATCCAAATGGTAATTGTGATCAAGATCAAGGCTATTTAGGAGTGGC
The DNA here is from genome assembly GCF_019279795.1 of Protopterus annectens. Lineage (NCBI taxonomy): Eukaryota > Metazoa > Chordata > Ceratodontiformes > Protopteridae > Protopterus > Protopterus annectens. The sequence goes on from NC_056726.1 coordinate 800,563,652, forward strand.
CTGCACAGTGTCACTAAATACATATGCAAGTACTCTGAGAGCTTAAATATGTCTCACAAATATCAGCCACAAAGACAGATTTAAATATATTTAAATAATAAAAGAACACTACAATACTCAATCAACACAATAACTAAAGAGTCCAGAATCACATGATATATTTTAAAACAACATTGCAGGACAGTCTCAAATAAATACAGAAAACATCTAAACTAATCTTCACTATATTTCTATCTATATCTAAAAGATACTATGCCCTAAATAACTTACTTACAGAGCAACATGCAGGTAGAAGTGCTGAATGGATGTTTCCAGGTCAAAGACAAGATACAAAATGCCAGTCATTCTATGAGACAGTTTTTAAGTTAATATCAAATATTCCTGCTGGGTTAGCTTGGATGACATCACTTTTTGTCACCTGACTTTAGTTCCCAAGCTACCCCCATTGTCAGAAAGTACAAGCATTTTTAGCATCTCTCTGTGAAAAATACATATCTTTCAGAACTGTACAGCTGCTAGGAAGTCATATACCAATAAAACACTTTACATTTTAAACTTAGTAATTACTTCTCACCATGACAACAGAAAAAAGTCTAACTCTAGACAGCCTGTCTTCTTGCTGCATCAAAACTAACTTTTGTAGCACATCGTAAAGCACTTAATTTCAACTTATTTTCTTGAAGTTTTGTAAATTAATCTTCTACGTTCCAGCAGGGTATGCTGTGGTTACATTCTTGAAGCTCAGTACATAGCATACAGTTCTGTATTTATCATATCAATATTCACAAATGACATAGAATTATTTACAAAATTCCAGATAGCTGGGCTGGCAGTGTCACATTTCTCCCCTCCCCGAAAACTCAAGCTAGTTTTTCAAGTGTCCCTTGAAAAACATTGCTTGAGAGGGTTGAGCCTATCTGGGAATACCTTACCCCATTCTTTGTCTTGACAGCCCATCTGTGTTGGCATTGCTAACCCTACTGCGGTGCTGCACTGTCATATCATATGCTTGCAACCCTAGGTTCCACCTTAGTAACTTGGCATTTTGCTGGCTGGCTCGATGTAACCATGTTAATGGATTGTGGTCTATAACTATAGTGAATTCCGTTCCATATAGATAAGGTTGAAGTTTCTGCAGTGCCCACACTATGGCTAGGCATTCCTCTTCCACAGCTGCACAGCATTCCTCCCTGGGTTGGAGCCTATGGCTGAGATATACCCAAAGAAGTAAAGTAGCCAGCACCAAGGAAGATCAAAATGAGTTTATTGAAGACTGTAACTAGACCGGTTTCAGCCGCAAGGCTTTCTTCAGTAGTGCAGTAGTCAAAAGCAATTAGGCATCATCTTATATAATGTTCATAAGTGGATAAGAATGACATCACTTCCTGTTAATTCAGTGCAAAATAATCAGTGCAAAAAGAGTATGAAAATATATAAGTACTGACAAATAATGGAACATAATGCTCAAAGTATAAATTATACAATAGCTTAAAAAGGCTGTATACACCACATCATAAATGTATGAGAAAATACATGTACAAAATAGTTGGCTATAATGCCCATAATTGTAAGAAATGAAATAAAACACAATATTATGTCTAAGTATCCAAAAAGAATATAAAAATATATATGTACTGAGAAATAATGGAACATAATGCTCAAGGTATGAATTATACAATAGCTAAATAAAGCTGTATATACCACATCACAAATGTATACGAAAATACATGAGGAATATAATTGGCTATTATGTCCATGATTGTAAATAAAATAAAATACAATTGTATAACTAAGTATCTATGATTCAATACCAAAGACAAAAATCTGTGAGCTGGGATGCTAAATGGTTAGTTTCATAACATGATACAGTGAAAAACCCATATACACACTGCGAACAAATAAAAAATTATAATTTATCATTCAGTCCAGGCGGAAATAACCCTCCGAGTTTAATTATCCACCTCTTTTCTTTGGCATTTAGAATGTCATGCCAGCCTGTTTTGAAAGATCGATTACCAATAATGTGATCAACAATAGTAAATGTAAATTTGGCCGTGGGATGTTTAATGGAGTGTCTGTATAGTGCATTAGTTAATCTTTTATTTCTAATGTCTCCTAGATGCTCAGAAATCCTAGTATGAAACTGTCTGGAAGTTTGGCCAATATAAAATGCTTGACATGTACAAGTGGCAAGATATATGATCCAATCTGAACTGCAATTCCCAAAGAATTGTATATTGTATATTTGTCCAGTATTCCTGCTCATGAAACTAGTAGTTTTAAAGATATATTTGCAAAAGCTGCAATGTCCACATGGGTAAATACCTATAAGTTTATCCCCAGTGAGTGTGTTTTGACTGAGATTGTCATCAATTGCCCTTGTTTTTTTATAATGAGAAAAGAGTGACCCTAATGTTTTACCTTTCCTGTAAGAAAAATAACATCGATCACCTAGATAATCTCCCAACAGGGGATGTGAATTAAGTATGTTCCAATGGGTATTGATTATATTGACTAAATTAGCACTATTCCTACCAAAAGTGGTAATAAATCTACATACATCAGATTCCTGATTATCACTTCTGGTGTTGTATTGTATCATAACTTTGTTGGACTGCTGACTCAATTGTACGTGATGAATAACCTCTAGATAAAAATCTCCTGGTCAAATCTGTATGATGGTTTCTTAAATCATCCACTGAGGAACAAATCCTTTTCATCCTCAAAAATTGAGATTTAGGTATGTTCCTGATAATATGTTTGGGATGAAAACTTTCTGCATGCAAAAGAGTGTTGTACTGTGGAAATTTTCTGTGGACAGATGTTCTAAGAGTGTTATCTCTCTGTCGTGTTAACTGTACGTCCAAATAACTGATTTCACTTAGACTGTATTCCACAGTGAATTTGATACCCCAGATGTTCCCATTCAAGTGTTGAATAAATTCCTTGAGGTATTCCACACCTCCTTTCCATATGAGCCAACAGTCATCCAGGTATCTCCTCCATATGTCTATTTCTGGTATGTAGATATTATGCATGGGATCATATATAATCATATCCTCAATATAACCCATAAATAAATCAGCATATATGGGTGCAAAGGATGCACCCATAGCCATGCCTTGTAGTTGCCAATAGCAGTTTTGCTGAAAATAGAAAACATTCTTCGTGAGTACATGTTCAACCATACACAATAGAAGTGTATTCATCCCTGGGGGGTATAAATTAGTTTTATTGAGCCAATAATCCAAGGCTTGAAGACCCGCCCAATGAGGGATGCTGGTGTATAGTGAGGACACATCAAGAGTGCACATAAGCCATTCAGGGCCTAGTTGTGATTCGGAAACAATCTGCAAAAATTCTGTTGTATCTTTTATTCTTGCTCTTATACATGTTAACAATGGTTTCAATTTTTCGGTTAAGAATACTGATAAGGGTTTCGTTAGTGACCCGATGCCGGATACAATTGGTCTACCTGGTGGCTGGTGTATGGATTTGTGGATTTTAGGAAGTAAATACAGTTGTTGTTTAGCAGGATCTTTAACAGTTAGATGTATTCTAGTTTTATCAGAAATTATTCCAGAGTCAACCGCTTCCTCAAGAAATTCATTAATCTCAGAAGCAAAACCAGGTGTTGGATCAATCTCCATTTTCATATAGTGGTGATGGTTTGATAATTGTCTAAGACCCTCATTCACATAATACTCAGTATCCATAACCACCACCGCTCCCCCTTTATCGGCAGAAGTGATAACAATATCTGTATTGTTTCTAAGTTGTGTAAGTGCAATTTGTTCCTTCCTAGACATATTGTGCCTCATAGTAGCCTCAGAACCCAGATTGAAGTGTATATCCTTAATAACAGCCTGCTGGAAAACCGCTACATGTTTATCCATAGGTGGGTTAAATGTAGATTTATGGAATCTGAAATCAGATGATCTTTGAGAATTATCAGTTTGATCCTGTTGTCTGAAAAAGAGTTTAAGGTTAATTTTCCTACAAAAGTCTATTGTATCAGAAACAAGGATACTTTCATCAATAAAAAAACCAGGTATAAAACCAAGGCCTTTATTCAATAGGGAATGTTGATCATCAGTCAAGACATGTTTAGAAATGTTTAAAACATTATTACATAGGTTCTTTACTTCACTATTGACAAAAACAGCTCTTCTAAGTTTGTTACCCCTGTGCTTCCTACCGGCCCTGTGTTTTTTTCCCCCTAAAGGGGCCTCAATCCTTCTGCCCCTTTTGGCATTTGGGGAATCACCAGTATTGGCCATCTCTGTATCTGTTGCTGAAGATTCATCACCAGAACTAATATAATTGGACCCTTTCTTTTTGAGAATGGATCTTGGTCTCTTTCACAGAGAAGAACCATTCTTAGTGCCATAAGCAAACCTCACACCTCTATGTGATTCAAATTGTTTGCCCTTATCATAGTCATCTTTATCCCGGGCAAATTTATGCAATTTTTTATTCTTAAGACTGTTCTCCAAAGTTGAGATTTCTTTAGATAATTTGCTTAGACTACCCTGAAAACTAGTATCTTGTTCAAATTGTTTAAGATTGCTACATGTTTGTTCCACTTCCTTTATATTGTTTTGTATTGTTCTCTCATAGAATGAGGACAGAATATTAACTCTAGTCATGGCAGCATCCTGTTGTGCTTCTTGCCAGTCTTTCAACAGGATTTCATCAGGTGTACCCACTAGTGGTTGGATTTTACATCTCAATCCTCTAGGGGATATATTCTGTGCTTGATATGCCTTAAACAATTTGTTGTGCCAAATGTTTGTTCTGAGGATCTTAATTTGTTTACCCAATTTAAAAAATAAATCCTCGCAACCGTCAACTGGATCATTATTCACCAAATTGTCCAATTCCGTATTTTCAGTACCTATGCCAAAAATTTTTAAATCATCCTTATCTGAACATAGACCAGTGAGCAGTTTATTAAGATCCATGACAATAAGTTGCAGCAAACAGTATGAACAATGATGAAGTGGATAACTAAAGCAAAAATACTAGGGGTTCGACTAAGCAAATATATTACAAAGCCAAATAGTTAATTTGAATCACATGAGGCTGAGGCTGCAAATAGACCTATGTAATATAAGAGAAACTAATCTCAAATAACTTGGACAGAAGATGTTCAGCCAATCTAGTTGAAATGAAAGCTCAATCTGGATAAATGTGGACAAAGGTATATCTAAAATGTATAAATAAAATATACCTATATAGTAATACAAAAATGCACTCCACAAATGGCTGTCTGGCCCTGTGAGATATAGGTCCACCGTAACCTATAGTCAGTATCCTATAATAAGTCCTATAGTCTAAGTTAAATGGAGAACAATCCCTGTCGCTAATACCTCAAATAATGTCAATGGCCAAAACTTATAATGATAAACCATGTAATATAACAAGTCTATCCTAGAATAGTGTGTGTTACTTATGCAACAAAGAGCTTCCCATAAATATTGGAAAACCAAAATAACAGATATGATGTTCAACAAGCAACAATAACAAATATAATACCCCACAAAATTGTATTAGGCATGTAATAACTGTGATCAGCAGGACAAATATAAAATAAATGCTGTCCAAAATATGGTTGACCTGAGAATAACTGGACTAAATCAATATCAACCTTATTAAACTCGGCTAATATTAGTCCAGTAGGTCAGGTTAAACATAAATATATAATCCCACCGATGTATGGCCCAACAAAAAGCAAAAAGCCAAAAGGACATGAGAGGCCATTAATCACAAATATTAATAATGACTGTGATGATAGGAGTATCCTAATAATTAGAGCATTGTATAGAACCACAAATCCTGAGCAAAATCAAATAATGCTAGTATATGGAAAACACTGTTTAACAACACAATTGCTATAAATATACAGACCTGAATGCCAAAATGCAGCTAAATATCCTGCTAATATGACTTATAGATAGTAATCAAATATAAGTATCTAGACAGAGGCCTTATATATAAAATGGTGTTAAACATTCATAAATGCTATATAACTAGCTAGTATAGAAATGGCCCATAAGAAAATATCTATACACATGCTGCTGTTGTATATAAACAACCCAATGCAGCTAATAAACTGGTTGCTATAACTAATAAACTGCTTCAAATGTAGAAAATATGTCAAGCAAGTATATATATTTGGAGTATATACAATAGTTGTAACCACAAACTCAGTCACTGTTTATAGTGTGCTCCAACAATTCCCTTGGTCGAATGTTTGTAATAGCGACTAGGCCGACATAATCCACAGAGTCGCAAAAGTATTAATGACAGTCCGACCAGTATCAACAACAAATAAGGAGATTCCACACAAATATATAAATAGTATCTTGAAGTATATTGTAGATTCGGCCCTTCAGAAATTTCTTCCAGAAGTGTGCATCAAAATACCCAAATGGAATTAAAGTCTTTAGTAGCAAAAAAATTTATACCTATAAACCCAATAAGGATTCACATAAGACCTTATTCCAAATGATCGCGATGTTCGAAAGTGTAGCTTTCTATACCACTGGGTGTTCTTCTCCCTCTGAGGAAACTTGGCTAAGTACAGCCCCTGCCCCATGGTTTGAAGCATTCACCTGCAGAACAAATTCTTTGCTATAATCTGGACTGGGTAACAACAGGGGTCCTCCCAGAGCCCCTTTAAGCTTCTGGAATGCCTGCTCACATGCTGGGGTCTACACTACATTATCTGCCCTGTTTTTCCTTGTCAGGTCTGTGAGGGGAGGAGCTAAGATACTATAATTGGGGACAAGCTTTCTGTAGTACCCTGCTGTTCCTAAGAATGCCCTCACCTGCTTTTTGGTAACATGGGCAGGCCATGCCTGAATGGCTTCCACTTTAGCAGGTTCTGGCCTGATCTTACCACTCCCCACTATATGTCCCAGGTAGGAGACCTCTGCCATAACCACCTGATATTTGCTGGGCTTAATGGTCAGCCCTGCCCTCTGTAGTCTACCCAGCACCACCCTGAAATTCTGAAGGTGCTCCTGCCAGGAATGGCTGTAGATGGCAATATCATCTAGGTACACAAGGGCAAAATCTCATGCTCCTGCTAGGGTACAATCTACCAGCCTCAGAAAAGTTACTGGGGCATTTTCCATCCCAAAGGGCATCTTTGTGAACTCATACAAGCCAAAAGGAGTCACAAAGGCTGACCTCTCTCTAGCACTGGGAGTCAAGGGCACCTGCTAGTAACCCTTGGTAAGATCGATAGTGGTAAGATTCTTAGTCGCACCTAGCTGCTCTAGGGCTTCATCTGTCCTAGACATGGGGTAAGTATGTGACTCTGTGTGACTATTTAATTTCCTGTAGTCCACACAAAACCTGGTGCTGCCATTCTTCTTTGGCACCAGCAACACTAGGGAGGCCCAGGGACTGCTGGACTCTTGAATTACCCTTAGTTACACCATTTCTGTATCTCCTCCCTCAGAGTTTAACTATCTCTGGCACCCTATAAGGGGCCTGCTTAATAGGTCTTTGGGGTTCTGTATCCACATGGTGCTGCACCAGGTGGGTGCACCCTGGTTTCCCAGTGAACATGCCCCCAAACTCCTGTAACACTGCTCGGATTTCTTGAACCTGGGTAGGGGATAGCTGCTGGGACATTGCTACCCCTTCCACTGAGGTGTCGGTTCTAGCCTCACTGAGGAGATCATTCACCAGATCCCCTTCACACTCTTCCTGGTGTCCACTGCAAATACTCAGCACAAGGGCCTCCCTATCATGGTAAGGCTTCATCATGTTAACATGGTAGAATTTGTCCCCCTGCCTCCTACCAAGCAGTTCTACCATGTTCACTGACCTTCATTACCACCTTGTAGGGTCTTTTCCAAGCTGCCTGCAGCTTGTTGTGTCTGACAGGAATGAGAACCATTACCTGCTGCCCTACAGCATACTCCCTAGCTTGAGCATTCCTGTCATACCAGATCTTTGGCTGCTGTTGGACTTCTGCCAGGTTCTCCTGCACCATGCTGATGAGTTCCCTAAACCTTGTCCTGAGGTTTAGGATATATGCCACAACAGACTCCTTGTAGGATTGACTCACCCTCCCACTCATCTTGAATCAAATCTAGAGATCCCCTCACACTATGCCCATACAGCAATTCAAAGGGTGAAAAACCTGTAGATTCCTGGGGGACCTCTCTGTAAGCACACTACAGATGGGGCAATTATTTGTCTCTGTCCCTCTTAAACTGATCTGCGAATGCCCGTAGTATCATAGGTTCATAGGTTCATACTAGGCTATCTGCCCGAGGGCATTTACAAGCCTAGCCCATAGTTTTGTGGCTTACGCCACCCCTTTAGTATGGGGAACTATACCCATTATTTTGCTGTGCCTCTGTCTAGTAGTGACACTGAGGTAATCCCTGGGGTATATCTGCGATCTCCCATCCATTGGTCAAGATTTCTCTTGAACAAGGCCAGCGAGGTGCTCTGCCTCACATATACCAGGATTTTGTTCCACAGCATAGGGAGTCTTTGGGTGATGAATCTATCCCTCCAGCACGTCCTATTAATAGTCGTGTCGAGGTTTAAGTCTCCCGCCCTTGTGGCTCTGACGGATCTAGATTTTTTGAGGTGAAGCATATTCATCAAATCTGGGTTTGACATGGCCTTGTATGTCAGGCAAAGGTCACCTCTGAGCAAGCGGTAAGCAACTGAATAGAGCTGGAGTTCTTTCAGTCGGGCAGCATAGGACAGATGTTTGAGACCCTTTATCCTTTTGGTGAGGAACTTTGTGGCCTCTCCAGCTGCTGCAAGTGTCGGGTCAGATACATTCCGAATGGGGCATTGTACTCAATCATTGGTCTGATGAGTGATGAGTATAGGGAGACTATGACCTCCTTGATCTAGATGTGAATCCTTCATGATAAGGTGGGCAATGTAGAAGGTCTTCCTAACTACTTTAGCTACATGGGTGTCGAATGACAGGCTACTGTCAACCTGGGTCCCCAGGTCCCTGATAACTTCTTCTGTGCTCAGTGGGTTGCCACCTATATGGTAGCTAGGGGTAACCTTGTTTTTCCCGAAGGGTATGACTATGCATTTTTTGGCATTTAACTTTAGGCCATGGCTCTGGCACCAGTTATCTGCTTCTGTGAGACCCTTCTGAAGGATATCTGTGTCAGATGTGTTTTCGACTATGGCCAGTTTGCAGTCATCTGCAAACTTTGTCAGCCATAACCCTCCTGTGTTTGCTTGTACTTGGAAAAGTAGATGCCAAACAAGAGTTGGCCCAGGACTGAGCCCTGTGGGACACCACTTGTGACAGGCTTTGAGTCTGACATGGCGCCAGCAACTCTGACCCTGTGGGTTCTGTCACTCAGCCAGTTTGCAACCCATCTTGTGATGTATGGGTTAACATTTAAGCTGATGAGTTTTTCAATGATACCCGAGTGGGGTATTGTATTGAAGGCCTTCGCCAGATCGAGGTAGGCTGTATGGACTGCCTTTCCCTCATCAATGGCTTTGGTGACTGTTTCAAAAAGTCAACCAAGTTTAAAAGGCATGATCTGCCTTTGACAAAGCCAAACTGGGTTGGATCCAAAGTCTGCAAATTCCTATGTCTTTATTTATGAGGTCCATTATGATCCTCTCTATGGCTTTGCAGATAAGGCTTGTCAAGCTAATGGGCGGTAATTTCCAGGGTCGGTGGAGGCACCACCTTTGTGAAGTGGGACCACAGTTGCAGTGCGCCACTCCCTGGGCACGTATCCAGAGGTGAGACTATGATTAAACAGCTGTCCTAGCTGTGGGTTTAATTCCTCATTGAGTTCGTGGAGCACACAGCCGGGGACACCATCAGGTCCCATGGATGCTGTGTTTTTTGCTTTGGAGAGAGCAGTTCTCACTTGGGCGTTAGAGATGTTTGGGGGGCTGCAGTCGTTTGGTATAGATATCTCTCCTTTTGGGGGGGAGGGGGTGAGAAGTTTGCACTGAACCTGTCAGCCAGTATGTTGGCAATGTCTGTAGGATCAGTAATCTTCACATCATTTTGAACTAGTTCTGAGCATATCTGGGAGTTTCCTCCCAGGTTTCTAACATAGCTAAAGAAGGCCTTATGATTGTCTTGGGTGTTGAGTTTAACCTCTCAACAAGATCATTAGTCTGGGGATGGCAGAGGGTGATCTTTAGGTGCTTCACCCCACAGTACTTTCACAGACAAGCCAGCAAGTCTGACATGAAATTGGCACCTCTGTCAGTCAGTATTTCTTTTGGGAAACCTACCCTACTGAAAATCTTTAACAAATCATTTTCCACCTTTAATGCCTCAATGAAAGACAGATCCACTGTCTCAGGTTATGTGGTAGCATAATCTACTACCACTAGGATATTCTTTTTCCCTGTGGAAGTTGGGGTACTCAGAGTCCCCACAATATCCATAGCTACCTTCTGAAATGGCTCCTCAATCACAGGCAAAGGCATCAAAGGAGCTTTCACCTGGTCTCCTGCCTTGCCTACCTTTTGGCGCTGTTCACAGGTCCTGCAATACCCTGTTACATCTCTAGAAATCCCCTGCCAATAAATGATCTGCATAATACGTCTCTTCATATGTTTTATGCCCATATGACCTGCAATGGGAATATCATGGGCTTTGGCTAGAAGTGCCAGATGGTAGGCTCTGGGCACTAGCAACTGCTGTATTCTCTCATCCTCTAGCCCTCCCTCAGGGGTCCACTTTCTATACAGTAACCATCTGTCCCAGTATACAGATTCCCCCTTCCCTTGACTATCAGGTGCCTCACTAGCTACCTCCCTCAGGCCTTGTAATGTAGGGTCTGAGAGCTGAGCCTGTCTCAACTCTCTCTTTGTAACCCTTCCCAGCTCCCGTACCACAGGAAGTCTGGCATCACTGTCAGCCTGGGTACTACTACCACTCACAGGTACCCTTGCAGTCACTCTATCCAAGCGAACATCAGGACTCACAAGCAGCTGTGGCTCACCTTCAGTCTCACTGCTACAGGGTAGCTCCTTCCCTGAAATAACCATCTCACCAGTCCTGGCTGCAAGTGTGCAGTTTGTCTGGGTCTCCCCCAAGCTACAAGACTCACATGCTTGTCTACTGCATGTAACTGCATGCACACAGGGCCCTGCATTATCAAAATAATTCCCTGTCAGGACATTTGCAGGGATATCTTCAAACATACCTACTTGCTTGCTTCCTTTTCCACCCTCCCAGTCAAGGTGAACCCTAGCCAAAGATATTTGGAATGGGGTCCCTCCTAAAGCTCTGACTGGAATAGCAAGTAGTGCTTCTGTGTAACCATTGCAGGCTTCACAATGGTAAGGTCAGTGGCTGTGTCTCTCTTAGCCATGGCCTCTTTCCCATTCACTAAGGTAAGATATAACCTCTTGTGGTAGTTTGGTACCCTTGTTGTCTCAAGACAACATACTGTCAGCATTTTGTCATTTCCACTTACTAGCTCTCCCACCTTTTGTTCCCTGCCTTGCCTCCCTGGATATCTATATGCTACATGGCCCCACTGGTTGCATTTAAAACATTTAACCCTTGGTCCTGGACATGTACCTGGACTAGTGGCTTCCCCTGCTACTGGCGGACTCTGTTGGGGCACTTTGGGTTGCCCACCATTGGTTCCCTTAGACCCATGAGCAGCACTGGGTGTCCCTTTCCTGTGCAGTGATGCCCTGCTTGCTAGGTATAGGTCTCCCTTCTTCTGCAACTCATCTGCAGTAGTGCATTGTCTATCAGCTAACCAGATTCTCATGTCATCAGGCAAAGTGCTAAGGGCCTGGTCCCTCACCAAAAGATCTGCCAGCCCTTAGAAGTGATGACCTGACATCCACTCACCTACCTATGAAAATAAGTGCTTAGTTCAGCAACACATTTACACACACTTTCAACTGCCTTGTGTCTCTGCTCATGAAACCTTTTTATATAAGCTTCAGGTGTTAACTTAAAGCATTCTAACAAATATACTTTGACTGTATTATAATTTAAATAATCAGTATCAGGCAGTTTAGAAATTGCAGTTACAGCTTTACCATGGAGTAAGGGGTCAGGAACTGTACCCAGAGCCCTTGGTCAACAATATAGTGTTTACATACCCTCTCAAACATATGAATGAATCAAATTGATCCTCCTCTGTAAATTGTGGAAAAAATTTACTGATCTTTGTTGCTTCTGGGGTTCAGTTACTCCCTTCCCCATTACCTCCATGACTCTGGCGAAGAGTCAGCATCTCCTTTTCATGTTGCCTCAGCCTCTCCTTCTTCTCAGCTTCCAAGCGTCGCAGTTTTTCATTTTCCTCAGCCTTCAGATGTTGCAGTTCCTTATTTTCCTCGATGTCTAGACACTTCATTTTCTCTGCTGCCTCTATTTCCAAATGCTTGGCCTCTAGCTCAAGTCTCTTTAATAAGTTCTCTGTGGAAAGGTTGAGCTGTCCATTATCTGATAGTTGTACATCTCCGCGGCCAGTCTGGTTGTCCTCCGGATTGCTATTCTGTGATGCAGCTGTGACTAAAGCTGCAACCATGTCTGCTTTAGTCAGGTTGGCATGCACCAGTCCTTTAGCCTGGCACATTTCAGCCATATGGCTCCTTGTCAGCTTGCCATACTCCTCTGTTGACATGCTTGCCTCCTCTCCCTGACTAAGCTAACAAAAAATAAAACAATTGTGATATGAACTGAATGTTCATTGCATGGCTGACTGAGAGTACAAACACCTTCAGTGACCACTGTACATAGGCTAGAAGAATTCAATATCCACACCACTACAAACTAATTAATATGTGATGTGGCTATCTTACCACTGTCAACCAATTAATATGTGATGTTGCTATCTTACCACTGTCAACCAATTAATATGTGATGTGGATATCCCACCACTGCTAACCAATTAATATGTGATGCCCCTGCACTGACCCAGTAATAAAGGTGCATCAGTCCTCACCACTGGCACCAGTGAGGGAAGTACACAATGGGAGGATGACAAGTACACACACAGTAAAGTACAATTTCCCTTAAGAGCACACAGAGATCACAGTCGGTCTGAGAGTTGGTTTCTCCCTCTTTCTTCAGATCCCCAATAAGCCTCCACACTGGCACAGCTATACGGTTAAGATCTCAGCTGAGGGGGTCAAGCCAAGACCTCCTGCACCCTCTCTGTCCAGCCAGAGCTTTATGTCCCTGCCCAAGTAGCTGACACACACATGCTTTGAGATTTGATTTATATACAAACACAGACACTTCTGTGGAAGACTGGCACAGGTTTACTAGCTATGCCCCTTCTGCCCAGACTATAAGGTAGTTTTCATTGCCACCAACCCCTCTTTATCAGCTTTTTAAGGCCCTTACAAAGGGTGACCAATCCTACTATGTAATGTTACTATTATCCAAATGGTAAGTCTGACCAAGACCAAAAATAAAATAAATTTTTGAGGGCTAGAAAATTGCTTCATTAAGTGGTAAATGTTATTTATAAATTATTTTTATTAGTATATTTTAGCTGAATTATGTATAAAATATTAAGTATTTATGGTATGTCCTGGTGTATATAATGTAGTAATTAGTTTTGGTTGTTGTCGTTACATTGAGTTGAGGAACTATGGAGTGAATATTTTTGTATTTATTTTTAGGTGATGTCTATGTGGTCTTTTAAATGCAGGTTAGTCCTTTTTATTTTTTAAATATTTTATTCTCTTTTACATATTTAGTACAGAAGTCATTTCATTTTGTAATGATTCTTCAGATTTTTGTCTTTTAATCGGTTGCCTAGTAACAGAATTTATGTGAATGGAATGATCATGTTCTTGCGAGACTGAGAACTTCTGTTAATATATGCATTTCCAATGGATTAAGCAACATTTTTGGTAAGCTGCTATTGTTGTTTTAGCATCTATACTTAGATGGATATGTATTTATGGCTTTATGAATTAATGAGATATTTTTTATAGATTTTCAGCTGGTTGTATACTAATGGAGTTTATGACAGTGAAATTATTATGTTTCAGCGTAACTGAGAACCTATGTTCAGAAGCAAGTTCTTAATGAATCAAATAATATCTTTGGCAAGTTATTTATTATTATTTTAGCATCCATTGCTAGGTGTATACATATTTAGGGCTTTATGTACTATTATGATATTTTTTAGTGATGAAATCTAAAGACTTTTTCTTTTCTGATGGTTTTATAGTCTAATCATTGTTTTTACTTGCAGTTTCACTAGTTATGATGATAGTAGGAGTATGATTACAATTAGTGTATTGTGTCTATGATAACTAATAGGATTGACCTATAGGTAGTTAATTGCAGGTTGCTTGTGATTTGTTGAAATGTATTTTAAAATGGAGTATGTAATGCTGTTTGATTTCTGATGAAGTGTAGTGGATCTACGTGAAAGCATTCCCATTTTTTATACTATTTCCCAGTAAAACGTTTGGATTTTACCTGCTGTGTTTGTCGCCTCCTCGTTTTGGTTCATTGGGACTATCCATATTATCTTGGAACATATATTGCCTCACAGGTTTAGACAAAAAGGAAAGAGCATTGAATTATATTAAGAAATGCAGATTGCAAATAGCAATGCTGCAGGAGATGAACTTGGAAACAAATGAGCATGTGAATTTGATAAAGAAAGAATTTCAGGATGTATATTCAACAGAATATCAGGGACGAAAGGGAAGTGATTATATTCATTGCTAGAGGAGCATCAATAATGATAGAAGAAGGGAAAGAAGACAATAATGACTTGTGAGTATGCTGGTGTATTTTTATACTCCGTCAAAAACTGCTATTTATTGAGCTCAAGAAAATGTTGGGAGAAATAATCAGTTTTCAGCAGAGAATAAATATTACTTATAGTTGGGGACTGGAACTTGAGATGTAATAGTGAGAATGTATCAGGAGGACCTAGAAGGGAAAATATAACAAAACAGGGTAGATGTTGGAAGATATTTATGAAAATATTTGGTGTAGAAGATGTGAATTCAGTAGATGTAACTCTTCAGATAATTTACATAGTATTCCCTAAGGTACAATAACAGGGCTTGACTACACATAAATTATATTTCTCAGGAACAATTGTATTTACTTGAAAGCTTCGACACACCTCCAATAATTATCTCAGGTCATGCACCAATAAAGCTAAGATAAAAATGTAGGATAATGAAGCACAAATGAGACACTGGCACTTTCCCACCTATCTGTTAAAAAGAGAGAAATTTAAGTAATGGGTAATACAAATTTTTCAGTATCTTGAGACATTATAACTAGTGAGTAGGATTAAATGAAAATGGAGTTTAAAAACAGGGTAGAAATAAAAGATAAAGGTTGTGAAGTAATGGGGATTACTTAGAGGGGCATGCAAAGGTTAAAATACTGCAGAATAAGAAAGATTTCACAGAGCAAGAAGAGACTGGAATGCAGAGTGCAGGGAGTATCTGGATAGCATGCATGAGTTTAGAAAGATTGTTGTTAAGCAACTATTTTTTGATAACTCCAGAGCACAAAAACTTTTAGCACAAACCTGGAGAGCATATAACAGAAAAATAACCAGAAATCCTGTAGAGGTTTCACAGATATCTTGGAAAGTATATGAAAATTTGCATAAAGCAGAGAAATGTGGAAACCACGAAAGGGTACAAATGTAAATATTTATGGAAGACTTAATTATGTCAAGCTTAGAGGTAGATGAGGCTCAACAATGAAAAGTTAAGATAAGAGGGGATGACATAAAAATACTGATGTGTTATCAATCTTCAGGAAAGTCTCCAGGAACAGATGTTATTCCTGTGGAAGTTTGAAAGTTAGCAGGGAAGAAAGTGATAAAGATCTGGAAGATTTCACTTACCAGGGATTAATAAAGTGTAAGAAAGAGAAAGGGATAGGGAAATCTTGAATGAAAAACCTGCTCTAGTGTGGGTTTTAGTCAAATCTGGAACATAAGTTGCTGTTAAACAGGGATAATTAGTAGGGCATGTAAAATATTGCATGGTAACTATACAGATCATTCAGTTCAGATTAGAAAAAATTGGGGAGAGGGGCTGGAAAAGCAATTTATAAGTGAACAATATGAGAATATAAGTATGGCTCCCAAGTATGCAACAAAGTCCAGAAGGTTTGGAAGTGTTTGCACAGGTATATTTATACTCCACGCAGACATCATAGAATTTTTCCTCAGGTAGACAGCAAATGTTGGAGGTGTAATAGTGAAGAAAGAGGTAACTGAGCATGTATTTTCAGAGTGGAATGAGTTGGCAGATTGAAAATTTTCCTGCGGAGTACTCTGTCAAAAATATTGGGTGAGCAAATGGCTGTAACTAAGGATATAATTTTTTTTAGCTGGAATACAGAAACTGAATTGCCTGGATATAGTGAGGCCTTATTAAGTTTAATTCCACTGGCTGCCAAAAAAGCAATTACTAGAAAATGGAAATCAAAGTCTAAACCAATTGTATTTGAAGTATTGAATGTTAAAGAGCTGTAAGAGAGTTCTTTAGAAAAGAGAAGTGCATAGAAAGTAATGGAATTTGTGGAGGAATACAGGTAGAATAATGTTCAGTAGGAAGAATGGGGTTTAAGTAAAGGCAGTAATTTAGCAAGTTATGTAATGTTGGACTGATGATAACAAACGTGATGTATAATGTATGTAAATGAGAAAACTTTAATATGGTTTGTTTTCTTTTCTCTGAATGTATGTTTAGCTGTATCTTAAGTGATAATTTACTGAAGGAGTATAAAACAAAAAATACAATTCAATACTTTTTCATTTTTGTCTACACTATTAAGGCCATTTGTGGGCATATTAGCCATTATGATAACATGCAATTGTTCTCACTTATTATACATGACATTAGTTTTTGAAAAAGTGTTTCAAAATTTGTCTTACATGTACACAGTAATTGGAATTTGTAACATTCTAAGAAATGACAAATACCTTGAACATATTTATAATAACAAATAAAATGTTCATACACCAGGGGAAATTTAAAAGATTTCCTAGTGTACGGGGCATTTAAGTTAACAAACAGTGTAAGATACAAGGAAATTAGCCCCAAAGAAATTTTCCCTGTGGGAAATGTAGTATCTGTTCATTTATAAGAAAAAGTTTGTTATATATTAATGGTAGAAAATATCAGGAAATAGGTATTTACAACTGTGCTAGTGAAGGAATAATATACTGCTTAAGATGTCCATGTAATAAATATTACACTTGAGAAAGTAAAAGTAGCTTAGCAACCAGATTAAAGGAGCATATATGTGATATTAAAAAAGGAAGTGAATATAGCCCTGTTGCCATGCATTTTTTTAGAAAAACACTGAGGGGGCTCTGGGGAGTTACAGGCAACAGTGTTGGAACAAGTTTTAAAGGATAACCTTAGAATGATAGGTGTAAAAAAAACAATTGAGAAAGAAGGAATCAGTGTTTATTTTAAAGTTTAACATTTTGAGTCCTGCAGGACTGAATCAAGAAAGTAATTGGAGATGTTTCCTGTAGTGATATAATTTTTAAAAAATCTTGTAAATGTTAATTGGTGTTAATTCATGTTTTAATTAGTGGAGTGTTTAAAAGATGCTGTTTTATTAGTGAGTCATACTCTGTAAAAGGCTTGTAGAAGCTGAGGTGCTAGAGCAGTTACTTGGTATGATTTGTATTTGTATTTTATTAAATCGGTTTTGCAGTTTCACTGGCTTTTTCTTGTGTGGTGGAAATAATGTATACAGTAATGTTTGGCAGGCTTATATTTTTTTACAGTTGTTTCTCCTCCTTTTGAAACTTTGTCACATTTTTCAAGAATGCTTGCTTTAATGAAAATCTTCAAACTAGAAACTTAATACAGTTTTGTAACACGCCAACCCTTAACTTAGAACAAACACACAGAACAAAACTGTCATTTTCAACAACTGAAGTGTAATCCTCCAGATAGGAGCAACTGCCCGAAATCTAAGCTGCAACTACTGCCGTTACCTAATCTGCAATTAAGGTTACCCATGATATAGTATATGCTGCAGCCAGTGTTCCTTCTTTCACTGATTGTGGTCTGTTTTTTTCTCTGTTATTTTTATTCCCCCCTGAGATGTGAAAAAAACAACATGTGATTTTAGAAAAGATTAACCTTTAGCCCCAAGAAAAAAGGTGCATTGGTTATCTTTAAAGAAAACTAAATTGTGCACTGCTCTGCTAAATACATTCAATTATTAAGGCTGCTGGGGAAGCTACTATCTCTTATTAATTTCTCATAATTTCAAACTATTTTTCATTGAACTGCTTGCCACTGTACCTTTGAATTTTGTATTTCCAGGTTGCCTCCTGCTTTAACACCAGAAACATTCTTGAATAAAATGTCTTCCCTCCCCATCTGATTTATGAACACAAGTTCTATGACCCCCCCCCCCAAAAAAAAAGCATATGATTTAGAACCAGGGGAAACAGTTCTGTCAGGTTTGGTGAATGAGAAGGAATATTCCAAAAAGTGGGTAGGTCTTCCCAGTGCCATATGTAATCCCCTCCTGAACTACTGTCAGAACCCATTTGTCAGAAACAATCTGATGTCAAAGGGGAAGACCAGAACAAGTCTCTGGGACAGATTTAAGGAAGAAGCACAAATGGGGGATAACGCTAATATAGTCATTCTGAAGAGGAGGACTGTTCGTTTTTCTTTAAGGATCCCCTGCTTTTGATTTCATCACTCCTGCCTGCCAGATCTGCTTGTTTTGTTTTTTAAAAAAAAGAGACCAGAGGATTTAGAATTAAGGGAAGAAGGCTGAAAAAGCTTAGTAACCCCGTGAATCACTGTAGCTCTTTCAAACTGTTTTTGATTATCGAAGTGGCAGCAGGACTGAAGAGTATCAAAAATTATCAAAAATTCAGATTTAACCTCCTCTGAAAACATTCACAAGCAAAATGTCTTATTACAGTAGGTGCAGCACTGGACACAATCAGGAAAAGGATGCACACTATATTTAGCTTTTCCATCCCTGTCAGAAGGATCAGCACTGATTACTTGCTAGCAGCTGGAGAAGAAATAGAAACAGCTGCTGTGTCAGACCCAAGAAGACAAAAGAAGTACTTGTTAGACTAAGGAACTTTATGAAGTACGACTGCCTATTTTAAGAACAGAAGATTAACTGTTTGGATTACTGCAGGCCAAGTTAAAAAAATCCTCTTGGATTGGTATCATATTGCAATATGACATAATATCTCTTTAAAGAAGAGAGCGCATCCCCTTGTTCCCACTGAAATAAATGGGTCTATATTAAATCACTGAATGCTTAGAAAAGTGAATGATGATTTATTGACCCCATGTAAGCAAAAGCTTACAAACTCGAACACTTAGAACAGTGATTTTTTTCAAAGGGCAAAAAATCGCTGTTCCAATATATATATACACACACTTAAAACATAACATAAAGTGGGGGGCTTTGCCCCCCCCCAACATGGGAGGCTGTGTCCCACACACACCTCCTACTTAAATATACCAACTCTGAGATCACACTACAGTGACGAAAATGGCAAAGTAATGGATGCGGCCAAGCGATTTCTTTCCCAGGGAAAGAATTTGCTTATATGCCGCTTTGTCATTTTGCCATTTCATCTTTTCAAGTTCGACCAAGACGCATTTGAAAGAATGCGCCTTCGGTCATCTAATAGGAACCCAAAATAAATTATTCATTCTAGACAGAATCTCAGCAAAGACAATTTCTCTGCAGGAGAAACTGAGAAATCACACTCTTCAGATTCAGAATCCGGGACTTATGATGAAAATATAGAAAAAGCCTTATCTCTCTCTTACTGGAATCATCCACTATAGGATCCTAAAATATTGTGGAAAAGAAACAAGAGGAGGATGAATCCCCGCAACAGGCTGCACATCCAGGATAACAACATGGACAGCAGATGTGCAATGACATTACAGAGGTCTTTGGATAAAGGTAAGGGAAAATATGTGCAATAAAATAAGTAGTCTGCTGAAATGTTAAAGGAATACAGTGAATTAATATTTGTTGTACTGCATATATACATAAAAGCAGTAACAGCATGTGATACAGACATATAATAAAATAAAAGCAGTATGTGATCTGAGCAAATATCCCATGAATTCCCAAGCTACTGGATACTAGGGAAAAGGCTGCTATATAACATACCAATCCACAAAGGCAGGGCATCATATTCCACTATCTGTAAAGACAATCTTGATACCTTTACTACCCCTGCCTTCACCAGTGGCAGTAGGACCAGGTCACCTTCCAGGTACCCTAACATATCTACATCTACCCCCAGTTGTTGGTGAGATGAGCATGCACATAAAGTGGGCTATGAAAAAAGTATGTACTGCCAGTTTTGGGACAGTATACACACAGATGATGTCACCAGCAATTAGCATGAAGAAAGTGCAGCAGTTGGTGTTTATGCCTGGGATACAGCAGCCACTCAAGATGTATGGGGTACTGTTGCTCTTTGTCTGAGAGGGGTGTGGTCTTACAACTGCTGTCCCTGTAAAACTGTGAACAACTGTAATAGAATATGTTAAGACTTACAATGCATCAGCACCTGTTTGAACTCAGCGGACCTGGACTCCCACACATAGGTATAATTCTGAAATGTGCAGTGCTCATCATGTATGCCAACAATCATGCATGACTGTGTGTACAGGTTAAGAAGTAATACATAAACAATACAGCAGCAACCTCCTCAGGTCTAACTTATGGTAGCTGAAGAACCCTGTTGTGTGGTGGTTTAGTGCAGATCTGGCTCTATACAACTGGGGTGCAGTACCATCTCATCAAGCCATCATTCCCATCTGATATACACACACACACACTACTACTGTACTTGGCAGCAATGCCAGGTGAGGCATTCCTGCCCTGTGTGACATATGGTAGCCATCACTACTGAACCATTACCAGATTTAGACACTGCAAGGGGATGAAGTAGGAGAACCCTCTGCAGGCCATACAGCAATCTCTTTCACAAGACCATCACTGTCATAATTACCAAAAGCAGTAGTCGCCAGTGTGATGTCAGATGTATGGGTGCCTGCAGTTATCCTTCATAACAATGGACCTGCCCCCTAATCATGGATCGTGGTCAAATGGGGTTCTAGGCAGGGTATTGGATTGGGGGAGGATCCCATACATAGCCCCCCTGCACCCATTCCAGTGTCCCATTACTTGGCTACTTCTCCCCAGTTACCATAAACACTATTCAAACCTCTCAGTGTGCACATTATTTTCTGTTTTACTTCTGCAGTGCTTACAAATATTTGGATTTAATTTAAAAATTTTATTTCAAATTTTATAGCTCAAACACTGATAGACATTTGTATTAAATTATATTCCTTGTATAATACAGCAATACTTGTTAGAGTGTGTTTTAAATTTGTAGTTTTAAACATTTTTTTCAGTAAGCAATGAAACAAAATGTATGAACCAATGACAAAACTGCCCAATGCAGCACATTTCAACCATAAAAGGTCACACAAACGTCTGTTGTTACAATCCACCAATATCAGTCAATATGCATAGTATCTGTGGAAGTAAAAGACATCGGAATTCCCTATTAAAGAAATCTGTAACTAATAAAATGGTTGTTACTAGTAAAGAACTTTATATTTCAGTGTTTCATCCACAAATTTAGTGCCTGCTGCCCTTGAAGAATAAATTGTCTATATTGCATTATAAAAAAAGGTAAGCTGGTAATATTGCAATAAGGAATGCTGGCAAACTGATAACAGGTTCATAGATACTAGGCAATTCATCCAAAGGAGGACATACTCAGGACTGCATCACCCCTCCCTTTTAAAGTACAACACAGTATCAGCAATACATCTACATGCTTTGGGAACAGAGCCCACAACCTTCTGTATCATAAGCAAGTATACTACCTGCTGTGCTACTAACAATATTTTCCAATTATATAGCACAATAGTTATAGCATTTTCTAAACAAAACAGTTGCATATTGTGAACACACAGCATGAGCAGCAGTAAATTTCTCTTCCCTTGAATCTTACAATTCCTTGAAAAGTCCAACTTAAACTCAATTCCTTGAAAAGTGCACCTGAAACTCAGTTCCTTGAGAAATGCACCTGAAAATCAGTTCCTTGAAAAATGCACCTGAAACTCATTTTTTGGCAGCTTGGTGTTTGGGGCAGAGCGTTCACATTCTTGTTTTCTGTAACTAAGGTGCATGGTTTGATCCTGAGCAAATTAACTAACCGCCTACTGTCCCTAGCTATGGCATTTCACATATACACACGAGAAATGTTACTTACCTGTCCATGGAAGCAAAACAAGCTTGAGGAATGTGCACAGGCACCTTACTTGTTTATCAAGTTGATAGTCATATCAATGTTTATCCACAATGATATAAAGGCAGAAGATTGATGAATGTACACGCACACACACCTTACGTATTTGTCATGTTGATAGTCATAACAGTGCTTATCTGTAATGATATATTTCTCTTCCCTTGAATCTCACAATTCTCACAAGAGGGTGGGAGGATGGCATAATGGTTAAGGTGTTTACTTTATGAACACAAGATGCAGGGTTTGATTCTCACATGAGGTAATTGGCTAGGCTTAAAATGGCCCACAAGAGTAGTTAGCCTAGTATGAACCTATAAAGAAAGAAGCTCAAGGAATGTTACTTGTCTGTCTGTGGAAGCAGCACACACACCTGCAGGACATCTTTTTGTATTTAAATTCTGCATGCACAGAATGCGGAAAGGAACAGGTTTGTGCAATGCCACATGTTGCAATCGGATGCAAAGGGTGTTCTTAAAGAAGAATGCCCTTGAAAAAATATGTCATTTTTTTTTAATTATAAAAGGAAATATGACAGGCCCCCTCCAAGACAGTGGTGGCACCCTCCCAGCCAGTGGCCCCTAGACAACTGCCTTGGTTGCCTAGTGCTGGATCTGGTTCTGGCCACATCACCACACACACAATAAGTGCACAGGAAGACATCCCCAAACAACTGTGCATACATCCTTGGCTCTACAGGGCTGCTGTTGCTGCTGGATACAGTAGATGGTCTGTCCAGAGTCCCTGTAAAGGAAAGATATAGGACAGACTTACATCCAAGGGCCTCCCACCTTCAACACTGGTCAGTGACACTTTAGACACTGAGACCAGAAGCAGATGTTCCACAGCTGACTGGGAATGTTGTGACACATCAACCCAGAATGGCTTGCAGAACAGTTGCCCTCCACTTGGTTTTGCTTTAAGTGGCAATTATTTTAGGTAGGCAGTCATGCATTCATGCCTTCCCCATGACATTTGCACTAACCACAATTTTTTCTCAGCACCTCTGCCTGTTCCCATGTTGTCTCCTTCCATGAACCATTAGAGAAATGTCTTCAAACAGTACTGTGCACAAGACAGCTGCCTCTTCTTTATAGAAATTTTGTTCACACTTCTTGCCAGATCTTACAAAAGGAAAAGAAAATCACGTAATGTACAATGATCAGCCACCAAAACTCACACATTGATGCAAAATAGATGGATAGCAAATATGCAACTCTTACTATACAAGAGCAAGTACTGATAATATAGTGATACTATAGTCTCATGGTCCAAACAGCATGCACAATGGGGGATAATTCAGCATCAAAGCAAACATATATGCTAATGAGATTTAAATACAGCAGGGTAAATTTGTATACTCCATGCTATGTCAATAATGTTCATGAATCACAGCATATGTATGGAATAGACACTTGTGCTAAGATGGCAGCGCTTGTGTGGCAGTGGCTACTCTGGCTCCTGATGTGTATTTTGTGTGGAATTTATCGATGTGCCATCTGTTTTGACTTGGTAAGGTGTGCGGCTGTCTGTGGCCATGGTGTTTTTGCTTGAACTGGTGGATTTGCTTTGTTTTGGATATTGTCGGGCTGACCGTGGCCATTCGGGCCTGAAAGAGAGGCAGTTATGACAAATGCAGGTAGCAGAAACCCGACTTTGGCTACTGGTTATGGATTTTAAATTTTGTTGAGCCAGATGGACCAGTCTGGGACTTGGGACATTGCTGGTGTTGAGGATGGAGCTGGTGGCAGTGTGGTTGTTGTAGACAGAGTGGATTGCTGTGGTCACTGTAATCACCTTGGTCACTGTAATTGTTTGGGCCTTCATGTGGTGGCAGTTTTGCTAAATACAGGTAGTGAAAACCCGGATTTGTCTACTGGTTTTTGATATGAACTGAGATTTAAATTCTGTTGAGTCGGAGGGGACCAGTCTGCTGTTGAAGATGGAACTAGCGACAGTGTGGTTGATGTGGATGGTGAGGATTGCTGCAGTCACTGAAATCACCACTGTGATGGGTTGAGCATGGTTAATGCAGCTTTGGTGCAAACAAAAAATGGCCAGCACAATAAATGTGAACACCAATAACTATTTATTGTAAAAGCAATAAATAGAAAAAATACTGCAGAATGCTACAGAATATTACAGTTACAAATGTGTTTCAGCAAAAGCCTTCTTCAGTGTAAACACAAGTAAAAATACAGATCTCATTGACAATAGTACTTAAATATACCGAACAAGACACCCCGCCCCACCTTTAACTAATTACAGCATGTCATTTAAATCTGGAGGAAACAAAGCCCCAAGCTTAATTATCCAAAACTTTTCTTTTTTATTCAATACATTGTGCCAACCTAATTTATTACTTCATTTGACCATAACACAATCAATAACTGTAAATCTAAACTTAGCAGTAGAATAAGTTTAGTTGTGGTGAAGAGCAGAATGAGAAATCAGCAATGGGCGATGTGGTGATGGAATGAATTAAGGATGTGGAAGGGACAGTCTACGATATGGAAAGGAAACTGGAGGAGCTGTTTCTTTTGTGTAGTGAGGGGTCTGTACATCGTGAGAGGAGTAAGTGTCTAGAATTAGGGGGCACTTGCTCAGAATGGGTTCTGTGTGTATGCATGTGTGACAGTTGTTGTGGGACCTCAGGTGGGAATAATACAGACTGTGAACATCCCACTCACTAGTAAATCTCCTTCTAAGAAAGGCAATGGAACAAATATGCTAGCAAGAATGAAAGAAAACTGACAGATCACAACCACCTAGCCATGCCATGTATTAGACTGACATTTATGCTGTGCTGCATCAGGTACACCACTGGTAGGTAATGTGGAGGAACCTGACCTACAGGGTGTGCCACACTAGAGGCAAATAATCTTCAGCCATGTGAACACTGTTGGCCCCGATGTGTAGATGCAAACTGTCTTATTGCAGCAGTGAAGGATTCAAACATGCCAGTCTTTTGGGTGATTCCTTCATTTAGATCATTCCACAGTACACACATTGCCTCTACCTAGGTAATAAACCTACATAGTGACTAGGCAATGCCCATTGTGACACCTATTTGAGTAATCAGCAAGATCTATGGCAGTAACTGCCACTGACTTGCCACTCCTGATTCCTTCAACTATGTTCTATGGAGGCCCCACTGCAAGTGTTTGGGGCAGGGGATGACTGTGCCCTCTGGGTATGGGTGTAGGGCATGATCTCTCCTTCCAAGAGCTCTGGAGTGGTTGGGGCAAGTTTCATAGGCAAAAGAGTTGTCAGTGGACATAGGTGGTATTGAGACCCCATCACTGTTGTCAGTGGCACAGTGCCCTTAGACTGTGCTGCTTTAAAGCCACCACTGTCTGTGTTAAAAGCAGCACTGACATCAGGTATGTCATGCTTAATAGCAGAGGACCCTACAAACACCACACCTGTGAAGGCAGACAACAAAACACCTGTGTGAAACAATATTGGCACATGACAATCCCATATCTTTGTGATGTGTCAAAAGGTACAGATAACACCTTGCATGGTATGATTTTGTACCTGTAGAGGACATATGGAATTGCCATACTGCAAAAATGTGTCATTAACATAAGGAAATATCAGTCTTGTGCATTCCCAGTAGAAACATAGGATGATCCATCCAATTCAGCTCCCACATGAGGGTTACCAGGGTTTTTTCAGTCTCCATAGACAGGGATAACAGGAATTCATCCATGGCAGTGAGGATGACCTGTAATGGTTGACTCCCATGCATGGTTATTCTTCCCTGTGGAATGTCACAGACTTTTTTGAGGATATCCAGATCATCTCAATTGACCCTGTGATGGAACTAATGGGCAGCCCCTCTTGTAGCCACCTGCTGAATTAACATCCATACCTGCTTATGAGACCTTCACAGAATGCAGAGTATCTCCTGTTTGTGCTCAGTATCAGCTGTCCATGTTCACAAAAGGCCTGAAATAGTAAATCAGTCTGTGGGAGAACTTTGAGGCACTTCCTGTTTTTAGGTGCCACGTATCTACCTGTAAATGTGGACATATAGCTATGGCCAGAGAGCAAACAAATATGTGCAGCGCCATTTGTACTGGTCACACAACCATGTGGCGACTGTGCCACCAAATGGTGCTGTGCTTAAATACTTCAGCATCAGAGGACAGCTTCCATAGCTGTCCAGTAGGGCAGCATGGGGACAGACGTTTGTGACATGCACTATGTCAGCAACCCCACTATGTCTTCCCATGAAAGCACAGATACTAGGTGCTCAACATATTCCCCACCTCCACTGTGTTCCACACAAGATCCACAGACAGACTTGGTGCATCATTACACAGTCCTCAACATCTAAGCCACCTACCAAGGGACAAAGTGCACCTCATACAGCCATAATGTTGGTGAGCTACTGCTGTTTGCATCTGGGTCATGTCCTTTCACTCATCACTGCAGTCCTCCCAACTCCCCTATTAGCAGATTGCTACAATCTCTCAAAACGAAGCGAGTCTTACAGTTATTCAATCAATCTTCCAGTGGCCTATATACCTATACCCTAGCAGAGGTTGCATAGTTCTGTAATTGGTATAAATCTAACACAATCCTCCCAGTGCTGTTCACCCCATTGTAAGCAGGAAGTTATGGAATAATGCCTCTCATCAAGAAAATATTCTTACTATTATTCAGTCACTATCCTAATCTGCCCCTGGCATGTGCACCTTTACCACAGCAAATTTAGATCAGTTATTTCCTCTGCAGACCAGTTTGAAATGTTGTGTGCGTCCCATCTATTATTCCTGAAAAATCCATTGATAAGATGAGCACCACAACAGCAGAGGAAGTAAATATTTCAGAGCTCATAGTGCACTAATTATGCTAATAAGGCAATTTTGGGTAAATGTCTTTAAACTGCACATTTAACGCAATGTATTCCAGCTCTAGACTATGCAATGTAGCTCATTCCTATCTGCGTGAATGCGCTGACGATTCCAAAGCTGAAGCTGACTGTGCATGTGTGAACAAGTCATGACCTCTTCATGTCTGCTTCTTAATCTGCCTTGTGGCACCTAGAGGGGTTATGCCACAACTATATACATTTTGTTATGTTATATACAGGGTTAATACCTTCATGGCTGTTGACAACTATATTGTGCAACAGATTAATTGCATTGTCCTGCTGCCCACTTATGTGTCACATGACACAGAAGTAAGTGTTAACATAAATCTGCCACCATTTTCTACTAGGTTTGTTAATTAGCTGTGGCTTCTAAAGGGATGAGTTCGGAAGGACTCCTACAATGTTTCCTACTTATTGCATTGGGATCAATGGGAACTCCTTAGGGACTCCAGTACAAGGTGGATGCCTGGCTAGGGTGGTTAGTGATGCAAAATACATTGCCTACTCTGATGAGGGGTGTATGTATTACAGTGACCTACAGAGGTGCCATTGTAATGACCTTAGTAAATAGAAAGAGAAGCAGCCAGAGTTATACAAGCAGTAGCAGCTTCTGGTTGCTTGTATTTAGGTAAGCATTCTTATTCAGCTATATGCAGTTCTTGAGCTTTGTGGAAATGTTTCTTTTTGTATTCTGTTTTTCAGAACCTGGTGAAATAGTGGACAATAGACTGATATGCCAAAGGTGGCCAGAATATTTAGGTGTTGAGGTAAATATAAGACAGTGATGTTATTGCTGCAAATCTGTAAGAAATCTGCTTCATTTGTCCATATTGCTTTCCTACTAATTATTTTAACCACCTACAACTTTGCTTTTATCATATACCCTGTCAAAGGTCAAATTGTTCTACTGCCCTATCCTAATGCCAGGAATCCCCAGCAGTGTCATACTAATGCAAACTGGGCTGACAATAGGTGCTCCACTACCATCCTGCATGTTATCATCTACTTTGGACCTGAATGGTTGCCATCATTTAGTGGCATGTTTATGTTCATAAACCTGTCATTAATATATAGCTCACTGGTCACTCTGCCATGCCTTACTCTTACATTGACCATTCCACCTCTCCTGCCTGTGCCAGATAAGCAAACCATCTAAAATAAAAGACCTTCTCTCAAAACATGTGACTTTAGTGCTTATGTATAATGCCGCAGTGGTACGTCAGTAGCGTTGTTACCTCACAGCAAGAGGTTCTCCTGTTCGATTCTTGGTGTGGCTTGGGAGTGCCTTCTGTGTGGAGTTTGCATGTCCTCCCCACGGTTGGGGGGGTGTGCCTTCGTTGAAGGTCAGGCATCGAGCTGGCATCTCGGCGTTTCGTAAAAATCTACTGCCAATCATTAGTGGACCGGAGTTCCACTGTGGCGATCCCTTACCGGGAAATAGCCGAAAGACAAACAACAACAACAACAACATAAAATGTATGTATACTAAACTAAGCTTTGTGAAAGGAAACAAATGTGAAATTCACACAAGCTTTTGAGTTTAAATTTATTTTGGGTCCTATTTAATGCAAACAGAAAGTAACATTATTTGCATTTGTTTACTGTGACAGTCCAGCCAGGTGAGAAACTCCTTTTCAGCAGAAGGGAGAAAAGCTCCAGTTACAATAATACAAGAAAGCCATAAAATCAGAAACCTAAAATACATATAACAAGTATACAAGTCTGTGGCACTCATTGATACTTGTATATTACAATCATATTTACATATTGAACAAAAAAGAATAAAGAAAGGGAATAGCACAATATAAAAATGAAACCAGTTTCTAAAGAATGCTAGTTATGTTGTAAGAATGAGTGTTAAAAAGTGCATTTAAAGTCAGCACAGTTAAAGGAAAACTCCACCCGAGAACTAAAAAAAATCTTTTTCCACTCTATCTTTGTTTCCTGACCTATTTTAATACTTCAAAATCACTTTAAGTGCTTTATTTGTAATTTTAGCCTGTTTTTCACAACATGACTACCAATGGGGCTTGATGTATCAACGTGATCTTGTTCTCCCTCAACCATCTCTCTTTCCCATAATGCTTTGTATGACTCATGCCAGACATAAGGAAGTAACTGTGAATTCACATGCCATTGACATATAATGGGATTTGTGTGAGTCACTGTTATCTTCTTTACTTTCTGTAAAATGACTGCTTCTTTTCTGTCTGTAATCACCCTCATTTATGTTTGACTCAGACCTTCTTTTGCACTGTACTTAGAAGTTATCCAGCTACAGCCAGAAAAGTAGCTAAACTGCAGGCCTTTGTTCAGGGTTTTCTTTTGTAGTCCAAGAGGAACTGACAGCCCCTTCCAGTTCCCCCCACAGTACTGGAGAGGTGTTAAAACTGTCACTGCACTGAGAGACCCTTGCAGAATCAATTCCTCTATCTACATTTGCAGTAGTATTTATTTGCTGCAAGTCCACTTAGAGGAAAAATACTACAGATTACATTTAAGTAATGAAAGTGTTCATCTGAGGTAGAAAATGGCAGCTCCGAGTTATGTAACTGAAATCTATGAAGAACTGGAAACAATCCACGTGAGAGGAAACCAGAGTCTAATGAAATGTTCATTTTTTTGTATTCCTTGTAACATAATTCTGACTGCTTTAATGTATACTGATGCTTTATTTTTATTGTAAACTTATTCTATTATCTGATGCTTATTTTTTGTAAGCTGTAACTTTTTTGGAGCTTTTCTCCTCAGGTCTCCACTGAAAATGGGCCCTGGCTCAGCTGGACTAACATCATCATCATCAGCCCCCTTTTCCCCATTTTTCTACATGGAGTGGGGGTATTGTGTTAACTGTCGCCAACTCTCTCGATTCAGTGTCACACTCCTGCCTTCTTCAACATTCATGCCTGACTGTTGCAGATCTTCTTTCACACAATCCATCCACCTCTTTGCTGGACATTCTCACTTCCTCTTACCTTGTTCCTGTTTGTCCCAAATCTTCCTCACCAAACTGTCTTCTGCTTTTCTACACATGTGCACAAACCACCTTAATCTGTTCTCTTTGATCATTTCTGCAATTGGATCTACTTTGGCTACTGCTCTTATGTCCTCTTTTCTTCATCTGTCCCACAGTGTGCATCCTATCACCTTTCTCAGGCACTTCATTTCCATCGCCTCTAGCTCCTTCAATTGTTCTGCCTTTACTGGCCAGGTTTCTGTACCATACAGTAGTACTGGTAGCACTACTGTCTTGTACACCTTACTTTTCAGCTTCTTTGGCATTTTTCTGTAATAGACTACACCTGATACTCTATGCCAGTTGGCTGCAGCTCCTCTGATTCTAGCTTTGACCTCTTCATTCAGACTACCCTTCTCCTCAACTACTCCTCCCAGATACTTGAAGCTGTTTACCTGTTCCACTATCTTCCTTTCTATCTCTATTTTCAGCTTCTTCTGATTTCCCCAATTTACTGCCATTAAAGCCGTCTTATCTGTGCTTAGTTTCATCCCATGTGCCTTCAGATTTGCATTCCATTTTCCTATCCTTTGCTGAAGTTCTAACTCAGTCTGCCTGTAATGCTACATCGTCTGCATACAGCAGCTTTGTTGATCCATCCCCTCCAACCTTTTTGCTAATGTAGTCCATCACCAGTATGAACAGCAGTGGGCTTAAGCCGAACCCTGATGTACACTCACACCAACTGGGAACCCCTCTGTGAGGCTGAATACTGTTCGTACTTGAGTCATTGCTCCTTGTACATAGCCTGCACTAATTCTACCAATGTTTCTGGGACTTCAAACCACCGCAGTACTACCCAGATCAGCTTTCTTGGGACATAGTCATATGCTTTCTCCAAGTCTAGGACTGCCCAGTTGGACTTTCTCCTCATCTCTAGATTCTTCTCAAGTATCTGTCTCAATGCAAACATCAGGTCAATTGTGCTGCATCCTGATCTGAATCCAAACTGCTCATTTCCCACCTTACATTCCACTACTCTGCGTATCCGTTTATCAATCACCCTCGCCAGAACTTTCATGCAATGTGATAGATGTTTGATGCCTCTGTACTGCCCACAGTTGTGGAGGTCCCCTTTGTTCTTGTACACTGGCATGAGTATGCTTATTCTCCAGTCATATGGGATAAGCCTTTCTCTCCACACTGCTATTAGTACCCTCAGGAGCCATTTCTCTCCTATCTCGCCTTTCTCTCCACACTGCTATTAGTACCCTCAGGAGCCATTTCTCTCCTATCTCACCCAGCATCTTTACCATATCTGCTGTGACCTCATCTGAGTCTGCTGCTTTCTCTGACTTCATCTTTCTTAGTGCTGTTCTTACTTCGTCTAGGGTGGGCTCCTCTTCTTCACTGATCGTAGACTGTTTCTGGGGCAGTACAGCTTCTGTGAGGTTTTCTTCAATCAGAAGCTGCTGGAAATACTCCTTCCATCTGCCTTTGATGTCTTCTGGACTGGTGAGCAGGTTGTTGCTGGCATCCCTTATAAAGGGTGTCTGACTATCTTCTTTATCTTTCTGTCTTGCCTTGCAACCTAATATAGTTTCTTTGTGCCCCTTACTGAGTCACTTTCCAGACATTGGTACAGTGCTTCTGATGCCCTATTCTTTGCTATTGCAACTTGTTTCTTAGCTTCTTTGTTAGCCAACCAGTAGTCCTTCCTATTTTGGTTGGTCTTTACTGTCTCCCACGTCTTCCTGCACTCTTTTTTTCTTTTGATGACTTTCTGGACTTCTGCATTCCACCACCAACTTTCCTTATGCACATTTCCATACCTGGCTCAGCCACATATCTTTTCTGTAGTCCTAACACATGCTGTTTTTAGGTGCTGCCATTCTTCTTCAACTCCACCTATTTCCTCCTCTTCTTGGGGTGCTAGAGCCCTGAGTAATTCCTTGAACTGTTGTACTTTCTCTCCAGTCAACTTCCAGGTCTTCAGCCTGGGTCTCTGTTGACCTGCTCTGACCACTGCTTGCAGCTGATTGTGGCAACTAGTGGTTTGTGGGTTGACTGTTTCACTGGGGGATGACTTTGCAATCATGGATTCTGCCCCATTGCCTTTTCCTTACTAGGAAGAAGTCTACCTGAGTTACACGTTGACTACTCTTGTATGTGGTCTAATTACTGTCTCTCTTTCTGAACCATGTGTTGACTACTGTCAAGCCATTTGTCAGACAGAAGTCTAGAATGGCTTCTTCTTCTTCTTTATTCCTGTTGCCCCACCTGCTTAACAAATGTCAATTGTTTGTTTGTGTCTTTCAGCTTTTCCCGGTTAGGGGTTGCCACAGCGGAACTCCGGTCCGCTAATGATTGGCAGTTGATTTTTACATACCAAGTTACCAGCCCTAATGCACAACCTTCAACGAAGGTATGCCCATTCACACATGTCTCCACGCAGAAGATGCTCTAGCTGAGAATCGAACCGGACAGTGTCTTACTGTGAGGCGACAATGCTACCGCAGCACCACCACCGTGGATGGTTAACAAATGTCAATAAATATAAAATAAATAAAAATGTAATCATTAACTTTTGAATTAAATTGCATTACATACTTTGACAATTTTCTCATATTTACTAAACTGTATAAATCCAGTTACAGAAGAATTATTGGCAAATGTGTAATAGCCAAGTGCAATGTGCTTTATAGACATGCTGTGCTGAACATATTTAAATAATATTCGTCACGATCTCTGTGGACTTACAGTACAAATGTTTAAATAACATTCACTGTGTTTAACAATAGCAAGAATTAAGTATCTGCTAAAGCAATGTATACAGCTAGGCTTCTTATAGTTATTGTGATCATGTCTGGTATCATTTGTATGTATTTAAAAGCTACCCTGTATACTATATACAAGTTTATACATATAACATTTCTGAATACGTATTTCTGTATAACCGCTATTAAATTAGATCCTGCTGTGTCACCATGGCACTTTGTAAACGTAAAAATAGCTAGCCACATCCAAATGCCTAAGGGAGTAACTAGATTTTTATACAGACCTTTCTATAACAAACAAAAAAAAAACTACACCGTGGACTGTTCTTTCCCGTTAAAATCCAAGCAGAGAGGCATTAATATGTTAGTTGGAAATTATATAAAAAATTGCGTACATATTATAATTCTGCCAGGCTCTTTGCCTGGTGACTACGCCTCCATCCTCTGTGACAGACACTATGATGCCTTGTTTACTTGATTTATAAGATCTCTTGTAGGATGATTCCTTTCTCTATATACTTTACCACACTTGTGCCAGTCTTCTTTTCCCATTGCTCTTCTCTGTGTTTCTCTGCTTGATCTTCTCCCTTTCTATATGTCCTGTGCTGACACATCAGAGAGTTACTACCCACCAACATTTTCAGCTAAAAATCAAAATCTTTTGTTTTCTTGTAATAATTCCACCACATAACACATTATCAACAGCATTATCTAATGGATGGGAGAATGCATGTTATGATTAAAAGTGCGGAAAAGTAGCAAGTGTGATATGAATGACAACGGTATGACTGGAAACATATCACAGTTATTCAGTGATGCGCTTCTTAATATAAGCGACTGTTTTTAGAAAAAAGTTACATGTTTATTTTTCTATTGCTCATTTATGTCTCAGATCATTCTGTCATTGTGTACAGTTTAATATTATAATGTAATATGCATTTGTATGTGCCAAGCATATAAAATGTATATTTACATATGAGAACTTATTTATGTAAGGTAATGTAATAGACATGCTTATACT
This sequence comes from Protopterus annectens, assembly GCF_019279795.1. NCBI lineage: Eukaryota > Metazoa > Chordata > Ceratodontiformes > Protopteridae > Protopterus > Protopterus annectens. The sequence continues at coordinate 800,597,598 of NC_056726.1, forward strand.
GTAGTATGGGTGGGGTTTGCTACCATGCAATTTGGGGCTTAACGTGCTCCACTGGCTTCCATATACAGGACTTTGACAGGGTCTCTGATCATAACAAAATGGTGTTTGAGACGTGATGTCAAGGAAAGCAAAGCTCAAGAGGTAAATCTTGAGTCATTCTTGACATGCTCATTGAGAAAGAAAGTATGACTGGAGAGCTGTGATCACAGTTGTGTAGTACATGGAGCTTTATGCTTAAAGCTTCCTCATTACAGAACGTTTATAGTACATGGAGCTTTGTACTTAAAGCTTCCTAGTTACAGAAAAGGAAGAAAGTACAGGACCAGGAAGTGTTTGACAACACTCAGCACTACCACACATACAGTGATCAGAAGTTGTGTCCCCCTGATGGGACAGCAGTTTTAAAATCTGCTAAGCATTTTAATCTGCCTTTTTTTTGGTTTATAGTTTTAAAAAGGTATTTATTTTCCTGATGTTCTGGTATAACTTGGAGAACATTGAGAAAGTATGTCTACATTCTCTCTTTTCCTTTAGTTTCACTGTACTTTTTCTGTAATACCAGTATTTGTAATTACAGGTATACCTCTCAAGTGTACCTCATTTTGAGGAACGTACCTCATTTGGGGTCTTAAAAAGTTCAAGTTCCTCGAAGTTCCTCAAAGTTCCATATTGAAAGACTATGGGCCAGATTCATGAAGCCTTGCACGGAGTCTAAGAGTAGAGTAAGACTCCATGCAGCCAACATGTCTGCCGAGCGATCCAGGAACAGCCGGCAGGGGCGTGCAAGAGAGCTCCTAAAACGACTCTTTCACGGACAGGGTTAGTTTATGCAAATTACCTCATTTGCTGCTGAAAGCTATGCAAATGAGGTAAATTTGCGATCAAGGAAACACTAACCTGTCCGAGTAAGAGTAGTGTTATTTGCAGAAATGTACTCGGTTGGCAACTGAGTACCGTTCTGCAAATAGCAAAATGGAGCCATGACAGCTCCAAATAAAGGATGCATCCAGTTGAGGAAGCATGCCAATGGCCAAATATACGGCCATTGGCAGTTTTGTCCATTGCAAAATAAAAAAATATATATATTTTTTTCCTCGATCTCCGATGTTTAAGCGTAGCGCAGCGCCGTGCAAATGTGCTGCGCACTAAAAAACAGAAAAACAAAAAATAAAAGCCACAAATAGGGATTTTATTCAAAATATTCATCTGCCATGCAAGTGAATGGCAGGCTGAAGACAACATGGCTACTGAGTAGAGGTTGCTAAGGGGGGAAACTCAGTCTGAGAGATGTAACCAAGCATTAGTAGGCAATCCTATGCAAATGAGGATAAGGATAGTGAATCCCAATTTTTCCTGCTATGTGAACCATGTCCCTAGAGTGTAAGAGTAGGATAAGGGGAGTAACTGAGTAGAAGATGGGTGACATCATGAGCGGGTATGTATCAAAAAGACTGTAAGCTTATTGGAGCAGAGTGGCATGTGTTTGCTGTGAGTTACTCAGGAGTAAAAGAGGTGTGTCTACAGTTGTCTAAAGTGAAATCCAGAAACCGAAGGTGTATGCCGTGGCTATCACTAAAGTTTCTTGCAAAGCTGCTTACACTGTGTGCGTGCGTGTAAACCTGTCTAAGCCTGTGTGCACGTGTGTGCACCTGTGTAAGCCTGTGTAAGGCCGTCTAAGCTTGTATACATGAATGTGCACCCGCCTAAGCCTGTGTAAGCCTGTGTGCGCGTGTGTGCACTCGTGTGCACGTGTTTGCGCTTGTTTGCACAGCGCTGCCCCCTGTGGAAACAGAAATGGGAAAAGGAAGGAAAAGAAGTAGTAGGAAGTTAACCAAGGAGAACTAGCAGAGCTGCTAGGTGAAATCAATCAGAATCAGCCAATTACACAGGCAGTACACTAGCCCAGCCCAGCCTAGCACTTAAAACTCTGCAAACAACATTCCCCCATGTTTTTCTCAGAAAGACTGCAACACTGCAGTCTACAAAGAGAAGTGAAAACTTAAAAAGCTTAAACTGAGACATAAAAATGTTAGGGGCTGCCATTGCTGTTTTAAGGCAACATGTGCAAGATGCTGTGGGTGGTGCCATTGCAAATGCTGCTGAGCAACCCACAGTGAGGAGACGGAGAAGAGTGTACAGACCCAGGGTAACCTACCAGGGGCTACATGAGCTGGAGATAGTGGAGCACTATAGAGTGGACAGAGACCTCCTGCAGAAAATTGTTGAGCTGTGCAGGCCACGCCTCACACACAGAACCAACAGAGGGGAACCCATCCCACTGGAAACCAAGGTATGTGTTGGCCTAAGAATACTAGCAACAGGTACCTTCCAGAGACCAACTGGTGATATGATGGGGATTTCACAGGCATCAGCATCAAGGGTACTGCACCAGTTCCTGAATGCTATGTCAGCACATGTCGGTGATCATGTATATTTCCCCAATTCCCATGAGGTATTGGCCAGCAATATGCGTCTCTTCCAGAAAATAGCGGAATACCCTGAGGTAGTGGGTGCAATTGACTGCACGCACATACACATCAAAGCACCAGCTGGTGAGCGGGGTAGGACCTACATCAACCGCAAGGGCTTCCACTCCATCAACTGCCAGGTCATGTGTGATGCCCAGGGCATAATACTGAATGTGTGTTCTGGCTGCCCTGGAAGCTACCACGATTCCCATATCTGGCATCTGTCGCAGCTGTACCAGACATTTGCCAGTGGGACATCCCTGACGGTCACCTAGTGGGGGATGCTGGATATGCACTGGAGCCGTGGCTGATGACACCTATCAGAAATGGACATACACCTGAACAAGAGCTCCATAATGAGGCACATGCACAAACACGAAATGTAATAGAGCGTGTGTTTGGGATGCTCAAGTCATGGTTCCAGTGCCTGGACACATCTGGTGGAGCCTTGCAGTACTCACCAACTACATGTACCCAAATTGTCATGGTATGTGCCATGCTACACAATATGATCCTGCAAAAACAGCTGCAGCAGGAACAGCATGGGGCAGGGCCAAACAGCCTCCTACCATTGCCAAGGCCTGCACAGGCACAGCATGACTCGGAGGAGGAACAACCTGAGCAGAAGGAGGCATGCCCAGTATGCCTTGTCCTTGGCAAAGAGGCAACGCATAGCACATACACTGACTCAGTAGGAACCATGGAAATGATACCTCTCTCTGACTTGCACATAAAATAAAAGGGATGCCTAACTTGATACTACCTGTTTCCAGACATGTATAGGCAGTGTAATATGTGCATCCGACATAGGCAGCCCTGAAGCACCACTTGAGGCAAGATTGCCATGTTTTAAGCAATATAAAGCAGTGCTAAGCAACTTTCACCAATATCTAGTATATGTAAACAAAATTGCTCGTGCAATGTTGGGCAAGGTCAGGGCAAGTTGGGCAAAGTCAGTTAAACAAGCTCATATCTGCTTTACTGTTCCTTAAGCAGTCTGGTCTGGCCAGCATGAAAATAAAAAGCAGTGACAGGCCTTGAACCCAGGATACTGTGCACTGTAGTCACAATACTGAACCACTAAGCCACGATAGCATTTCAGTGGCACAGACACGGCAGGACAATTGTACACTAATGCAAACACAAAGCAATGCTGTATCATGCCCCTAAAGAGGCAAATGGGTAGCCTTCCCCACACACCTATGCAGACAGAGAACATCAGGCCAGGCATTGTGATGTGGGTTGTGTAGGCTATGAAGTCACAAGCTAATATATGTGACATTGGACGCTAAGATCTGTAGTACAGTAGTATGCCTCAAGCCAGTACGATAGGCAACAGTACAGACTGTAATGGTGTCCTGTACATAGCAGTGCAGGCACAGCAAATGTGTATAAGTGTCAAGTGAAACCCACATCCTATGTACACCCACAGTAACACTCCAGTGTGCCCACGGGTAGAAATGTACAAAGAATAGCTGTCCCCCCTGTATGTAGAAATGTTGATATGTCTATGCAAAGGGTCTCCTGGAAGCCCTGCAGGCACAGCATGATTCCTGTTGATCTATGACACAAAGGTGAGCCCTACTGTAAAAATACAACTTGATTTACCATACACATATAGTATAGTATAAATGTGTATACTGTGTGTGCTCACACACTCCAACAAATGTAGTGGATTTCATTCAGCATCACACTGGAAGGTCATACTGGGCATGCTCACACACTTAAATAAACGAAGCAAATGTCAGGCAGGAAGATACTGAAAGGTCATACTGGGCATGCTCACACACTTAGGCTAAATACGGATGTGATAATAAGGGATCTATGGACAAATGTGTATAGTCATCTCTACTTCCAGAAACACATTCACAAAGTGGTCTGAAAATCCTGCTATGTGTTCACACAAACTGCCAAGGTCTGTGCATGTATGTCAAAGGAGGTTGCCACAACTCAGCAGTCATCAGACCTGTCAGAAAGTACCACAACACACTTGCAATGAATCTGACTAGGCACGTTCAGCAGCTAGAAACACCAATGATGTACCTTAACAAGAGGATTACTGGCCACAAATATTTGCCCCATGCAACAAGACTGAAATGTAACCCAATCTGTACTCTGTTGCATACTGTCTACTCAGAAGATCTCTGCCCAACAGGCAGGTCCATGTCATGGTTACACTCAGATCTGTTCTGAGTTACAGCTCAATGGCACTAAATGTACAGAGCCAACTGATATTGCCAACGCACTGGCAGATAGGATGAGTGTTAACTTTACCCCCCTCTCACCCATGAAAAAGCACCTGTTTATAATGGAAGACTGCAAAGTTGCTGTCATCATGGCTGCACAGGTGAAAAACACTCTCCAAAGCCAGTATCACAGCAGCCATGGGACGAGATAACCTCCCAGGCTGAGTAGTATCTACATCCCTGAAGTAAACATTAACATGGAAGGCCTGTGGCTACTGAAGTTTCCAGAGGACTGCAAACTAGGAGCCATCATTATAAACACTAAAGATGTGGACATCCTACAAAAGGGCCTCACTGAGACAGATGGCTGTTGTCCAAGTCAAGGGCTGTAGCTCAATGCCAAAAGGTGCATTATCATCACCTTTGTTAAAAACACTGTAGCCAAGAACTACAACAAAGGTGGTAGTATACTTCAAACTGCAAGCTTGACAAAAGACCCTGGGTCACAGGTGGACAGTGGATACAACTGTGATGAGCACATTCCCACAGTAGTCAGGAAACCCTCTTATGTGGCACACCTCATCACAAAATGTGTCTCATGCAGAATAGAAGAGGACATTGCTCCCCTCTACTCACCACTCACTGGAACTCTAAAAGAGTACCATGCCACTGTTGCTATGTACCTCACAAGACAACTACAACAACTGGAAAGCCAGCAGCAATACCTCACAAAGAGCATTAGTGGCCTGAAATACATGCCATACACAGACCATTGCAAAATGCTCCATCCGTACTCCCTTGCATATCGCCTACTAAGAGGTGTTCACTGCGTAACATACAAAGCTATGTCAAACATAGAGCTGTTGGATATGATCCATGTAAAACACTCACAATCACCCTGACCTTTGGACCCAAGACCACAAGTGAAATACAAAAGGAAGGGGTGTAGCCATTTACCTTATGGATATCCACACCTCCAGGTTACTGGCACAGCATGAGGCCTTGGAGACCATGCAAGTGCAACTAACATTGGGCAAAGCTGCCCATCAGATTGTAGCCTGCTACAGATCACGTACCTTGTCTCAGAAACCTCACTCAGTATTCTGGAGAACAATGGCAAATATAAAGGTCCTATCAAACACCATTATATGAGGAGATTACAACTACCCAAACATTGAGTGGATGAATTACTCATATACAATGTCCTTTGCCCAATGTGTCCTAGAGATCAGAAACTCTAACACCCTGGAACAGCTGGTCAGCACGCCCACTAGAGGTGACAACATACTGGACATTATCATCACCAACATGGGGTACCAGTGTTCCACAACAGAGATAAACCCCTCACTGGTAATATCAGATCATTAAGTAATCACACTGGACATCCACATCCCGCCCCCACACCCAGTCAATGAAACCACTGTGAAGACATCTGCAAAAGCAAACTGCACACTTCCCAAGACCAAAGTGGAACGTTCTGAAGACCCCTTGCTATAGGATAATGGTATGCAATCTGCAGAATCATTTACAAGTGCATCCTATGAGCATCTACAGGGATGCATGGAATGAGACATCACAAATAAAACCAAGATGCACTCCTCCAAAAATAGGACAACAATCATGTGGTTGTTGCCCATAAATAAGCTAGAAAACAGAAGGAGGAAATGAACACATGATAGATCCAACTTCACTAAAGGAAAGGCATCACTGATCATTATCAGGAAGAAACAATGATCGCTCATAAAATAATCCAAGGATGGTTTCTAAAGACAAATAGCCAAGGAATGTAAGAATAACAACCAAAAAGCCTTCGGTAGCTATACCAGACATGTAGGTGCCAACTTCCAAATATGCTGTTAGCTACTGAAAAAAGGAATGACATACACCAAACCAACTTTCATTGCCCACACCCAGGGGAACAAGTTCAGTGTAAACTCCCCCCCATCACCCCCAAAAGGGCCTGTGTCCATCACAGAAGGATGCAGAGACCCAGACGTCATGGACATGCAGGTAAAGACAGCCCTCACCAAAGCTAAGAACATAGCATCAGTGTGACTGTATGTTGTCCCAGGCTGTGTCTTACACTAGGCCCATAAGGAACTACACCCTCACCTACATTCACTGTCCAAACTCAAGCTTACCACAGGCTATGTACCCAAAGAATGGCATATACTAACAGTCATCCAGCTCCACAAATGGTGTGCCAAAACAGAACCTGGAAACCACTGCCCAATATGTGTACTCAGCCTGGTCTACAGAGCTATTGAGCAAATTGTCATGGAACCCATACACTGAGACATTGGAGATCTCCAGACACTGGACTCTACACAACTTCGCCTTGTTAAAGGCAGAGCCTGGCTCCCAAACCTAAAACAGTTACCATGAACATAGATAGAGGTGAAAGTAGTCCACATAGCCCACCTGGACCTCACTAAGGGCTTACCACACCATTCCCCACTCTGTCATCATGGACAAGTGTACCAGCTTGAACATGAACAGCTATGTCACAGGATGGGTGGCCAAGTGGCTCACAGATCAAACACACATGTTCATAGTTGCGGGTGCCATGTCCAACTCTAAGCCAGTCATAAATGGCATCACACAGGTCTTGGTCCTGGGACCCCACCTGTTCAGTAGATACTGCTCAGAGGTACAGGCAAGCATGGCAGGTGTAAGGCTGAACAGGTTTGCAGATGACTGGAAACTGTGGTCCATAATTGACTGTACAGCTGACACAGACATCCTCCAGAAGTGTCTTACAGAGACAGATACCTGGTGTCAAAACAATGCCCTCAAGCTGAATGGCAAAGAATGCATAGTCATCCCCTTTGGGTAATACAAAGTGCACACAAATTACCACATAGGTGGTAATCCAGCATGTACGGAGAAAGTCATTATGGCCCTGGGGACACAGGTAGATAGTAAACTCACCTTTGATGATCACATGGCCAAAGTGTTTAGACAGTCCTTCAATGCAGGCCATCTAATGTCACCTAATGTAACCCACTTCGTATAGTCTATGTCACCATCCTACAAATATACCTGTGGAAAGGATAACTCCCAGCAATGTGTATAGCATGTTGTATTAATGCATACTTCTGTAGTATTATGAAGTAGTTAGGTAGGGGTTTGAATTCTGCACTGAATAACTATGTGTGTGGTCTCCTTCGGAAGGAGCAACCTTTTAGGAGAGCAGTGAAACACCTCAAAAGTGGTAATCTAACCTTTGTCAAGTCTGATGATGTCACCATCCTACAAATATACCTGTGGAAAAGAGGACTCTCAGTAATATCTATAGCACATTGTGTTAATGCGTACTCCTCTAGTATCATGAAGTAGTTAGGTAGGGATTTGAATCCTGCACTGGACAACTGTGTGTGTGTGTGTGTGTGTGTGTGTGTGTGTGTGTGTGTGTGTGTGTGTGTGTGTGTAGTCTCCCTGGGAAGGAGCAACCTTTTAAGAGAGTAGTGAAACACCTCAAAAGTGGTAATCTAACCTTTGTCAAGTCTGATTATGTCACCATCCTACAAATATACCTGTGGAAAAGAGGACTCCCAGTAATATGTATAGCGTGTCGTGTTAATGCATACTCCTCTAGTATCATGAAGTAGTTAGGTAGGGGTTTGAATCCTGCACTGAATAACTGTGTGTGTGTGTGTATTTGTGTGTGGTCTCCTTGGGAAGGAGCAACCGTTTAGGAGAGTAGTGAAACACCTCAAAAGTGGCAATCTAACCTTTGTCAAGTATAATGATGTCACCATCCTACAAATATACCTGTGGAAAAGAGAACTCCCAGTAATATGTATAGCATGTCATGTTAATGTGTACTTCTCTAATATCATGAAGTAGTTAGGTAGGGGTTTGAATCCTGCACTTGGTGAGTGTGTGTGATGTATGTGTGTGACACTGTTGGTCAATGTGTTGTGGGTTTTGCTTTTACTACTGTATGACATATCAGTATGCATTGCACATGTGAGCTAGCTGTGTGGCAAATACATATACATACATGTTACCTCAATGATTGCATGTGTGGGAACCCTGCTTTCTCCAAGAACACAGCTGTCATCCTTGCCAGACTGTGCTGCTGCTTCCCAGACCTTCGGTCACATCTGTGTGCTTGTGACAAGCCCAGCCACTGCAGTGATCCCTGGCCTAGGTCATCTGTGTCACACAAAGTCATTATGGTTCCTATTGGAATGTGTGTGTAAGGGTCTATGGCCAAGGTATATGTCAGACCTGTTCAAACGCAGCAAAGTCTGTCAATGATGACTATTCATAACAGGTGTTGAACAACCTTTGTGGATATGCATGCAGACCCCTTATTGCTTATGTGATCCACCGAGGGATCTCAAAATACCTTTGGAAATGTGATTAACAAAGGACAGATGATGTAACACTTGGTTGCATGTACATATCGGTACCTGTTCATCATGTTGGTGGCTACTACCTATGTGGTACTGTGGGGATAATGTGTTCTGTAAAGGTGGATGACTATGCTTAGTTTGGCTTATGGCTTTCCAGCATGGGTTTGACAACAGGCATCTGTCTGTATGATACCCTTGTGCAGGATGTGTGTGTCATCTGGAGAATGCATTATAGGCCACAGTATGCATTACCAGACGTGGACGGACATATCCCTACTGTGATTGCTTGTACCTAAGAGAGGTATATGCCAAACAGGAGTGGTCTCAGTAATGGGTGCAGGTGAATACCAGTTGTTACTGGCATAGTATAGTACCTGAAGGATCCAAATGTTGCTGTGTGTCCTACATCTGTGTGTCGGTTGTCAAGACATCATCTAACGATTGGTTATGGTCAGGCTGTGGAAGTGATGTATACTACCAGAATGCAAAACAATGACAGATAGTAACAGTATCACCCACAGCACAGTGTCAAATGATGTCATACACACATATGTAGTCAGGTTCCAAAATGTGTGTAGTACAATGCATACGGGCCACCAATAGAAACTATGGAGTGTTACTGTGTAATACAGAGCATGTCACCCTGGCCATGTATCCACTATGCACGTGCATGTAGACAGTGCACCTCCACCATGTTCACAACTGTACACCTGCAAATCTGTGCTACACACATCCCGCACATACTGTCCACTCTCTAACACATGCTGCCAATACTGCACACATCAGCCAAGTGGCACGTGGCCGGACAATACACAATTGGAACCAACACTGGTGTAAACAACACTACAATGACAATCATAGCATTAGTGCATCATGCCTGCTCAGCTACACCTTCAAGCATATCATTACACTGTATTGCTGACAACATGCTAACATTGCTATACTGCTATAAAGACACCCTGTGCATCAGCACCATGGTAACCTGTTCCTACATCGATGTTACAGATGACAGGAGGTGGCACAGGTTTCATCATATGCACAGGGTGTGTTGTTGGTTTGCCAGAGGCCTACAGTGAACCATCCAATCGACATGTATGTGTGTGTGTGTGTGTGTGTGTGTGTGTGTGTGTGTGAGGGGCAAGAATACTGGAATGGGCCAATGTTGATATAATGTGTGTGGGTATGTGTTAGCCCTAGGTGTCTGGAGTATGTGTGTGTGTCTGCATGCACACAGTTCCACCATGTGGCTGTCATATACGGGTATTTGTGTGACAGCCACAGACTGTACCTGCGAGGCTTCACAGATCACCATCTCTGGCCATGGATACGGTACCTGTGCCTGGCAGGGGTGCTACTGACACTATCAGCTACTAAGCCAGACTGGGTACTATCCCCAGAGGTGGATGGATGTACACTGGACACAGGTCCCTGCTGGGACTGTCCAGAGCCATGGTCTTCTAGGACGTTCTATGGACAGCCCACCCCCAGCAATGCTGGGGCTGGTACTGGCACTACGGGAGTGGCTGTGGCTTGAGGGATGTCCGCAGCGACTGCCAGCTGCTGATGTTGCTGGCATACATCCACTTCGACGACTCAACCATCCCGCACTGTCCTGACACATGGACATGAGATTGCGGAGGAAATCTAATGTCTCTCCCCGACATCTATCAGTGACCAAGGTATAATGACGGATGGCACCTGCTAGGTCATGGATAGTGTCAATGACAGCGGTGTTATGTGCCCTCTGTGCCCTTAGTCCCTGTCTGGTGTACCATTCCATATGTGCCTGTGCCTCCATGACAGCCTGGAACATGCGTGATGTCAGACCTGTGACACGTCTGCCAGTGGCATGATGAGCAGCAGTGCTACTACGAGAACCCCTGGTCATCTGCCTATGTGGTACCCTTCCAGACATCTGGGTATGGCTGCTGTGTTGGGATGCATGTGCCATGGATACCACACTGTCCTGGCCAATGCCAACTGTACGCTGTCCCTCAGCTATGGGCATTGGTGATGGATGTATTGGCAGCATGACTGTATGCATGGATGGGGTGGACAGCTGTGTACTGTTGATTGGTGGCCCAACGACAGACCCTGGCAAACACGCCTGTGCCTCAACACACCTATCATCAGTATCACTGTTTTGCTTGGTGACATCAGTTTCCCTGCTGCAGTGAACCAGCCCAAGGTCAGCATCTGTGAGAGGAAGACAGGAAACATACTTTACGACCTGTACATGATGTCGGCACATGTGCACACATGAACACATGCACACATGAACACATGCACACATGAACACATGAACACATGCACACATGAACACATGCACACATGAACACATGAACACATGAACACATGCACACAAATGCACTCATCACTAAAACACACACACACACACACACACACACACACACACACACACACACACACACACACACACACACACACACACCCCACCAGCAATCCAGAACATACTCAATAGCGGGTGATGGTGGGGTACAGTATCACAAGGCAAACAGTTATATCACACGTGCCAGCATGCAGGACGTGTGTTTCCAAACAGCATGCAGTGTGGGTGTTGACAGCCTTTGCCAATAACACTATATATGTCTTTGATGCATGTGTGTTGTTGTTCAATGATTGGCCTCACTCTGGAATGCACTGTGTACATGGACATGACAGTGCTGTGCAAGTATTATAAGCTCTGCAATGTTCTGTGCACCATCTGTCACAGGTATACATACCATGGCTGGATGTGTATCTGTATGTCACATAGATATCCATTTCTGATTAGAGCATCTGTGTCTTCAGCAGATAATTGTGGACACAGGATTAGCACATGCATGCTATGTATACACACAGGATGAGTGGTGCATGTTTACCTGATGGAATACCATTGCTCAACATGGCCACTGTACAGTGGTTATGGTGAGTGTAGGACATATTGGGGACATGCCTGTGCCAGACATGACATGGCATGCTACAACACAACTGTAACATTAAACATCACACAGACACAGTGTGTGTCATGTGAACAATACACTCAATAGCATTACAAGACATATATGTGTCACTTTGTACAAATGGTGATTGCTACGCATATTGTGTATAGGTGCCTATGTTTGCACACACACAACACTGAGGTGCATAGCAGGTAATGCTATGTGTAGTACTGTGGTCACTGTAACTGGATGGGGTGTACTACCATGAGCCATCATCATGCAGCATCATGTGATCACTCAAGGCTACTAATGTGTGCCAGACCGGCACATACCATGCTGTACTGGAACTGCAGTACTATGGCTACATTCACCATTTCACTGCCAGTTGTTACATGGGTTTGTAAGGTGCACAATAGGGGGCATTGCCTACCATGAATGTGTAATGTGTTGAAGAGTGTCGCACAGCCACATGTGAGGCATCTACCCCACAGGTATATTATGTGTGCTGTGTGGATGAAGTGTGGGCTACTGTAGTGTGACTTTACAGCGGGCGTCTGAATATGCCATGTGTAGCATGTTAACGTGTACTGCGTATGACAGTGTTGTGTATGTTGTGTGCATGTGTATCGACTCTGCCTATCCAATGACCACATCAGTATTGCCACAATTCTGTGGAATGTTTTGTGTATTGTATGTGTTTTAGGTAGCTACCCACGTTACTGGGATGTGCATAGTCTCACAGCAAACATGCACAGCATGCATTATGCATATGTGTGTTACGTGTACATGGCCTACACCTCACCTATGACATGTACATTTAATTAGCAGTATTAAAGGTAGAACACACCCACCAGCATAGGTCGGCTGCCTTGCTGTCACTCCAGAGGGACCTACAAGGATATGAGACTCTTTGTCAGTGGCAACAACTGTGGCATTGCTACTGTGTGCTTGCAATCGTACAGTAGTACAACGGTTGACAGTCACAAACCTACAGATTGTATTCCTAATTATTACCATTGCACAACACTAGGCACCACATCGTCTAACTACACAGTACACATCTCACATAAGCATGCTCTAACAATTGAGGTAATAGTAGTCTACAGCTATGCCATGTTACCTGCACGCTCCATGTCAGCTTGCTGGGGGACTCTGGCCTCCATGATGACACACGTTAGTTGTTGGGGTTGTTGTTGGCCAGGAGCCACCTGGCTCAGGAGCAGCTCCTCCACTCTGGTGAGGGGGGGATGGATGGCTACCCCCCCACCTGTGGCAAGCTGCTGCCTGCGGATATCAGACGCATGCTGCCAGACATGTCTAATTAAATCACTGCAGTGATGGCGTACCTGCTCATATGTCTGGTTATGCATGCCTATGTCATTTACCCGACGGACAAGCTCTTGCCACAGCGCAGTCTGCTCATGCTGGTCCTGGCTGGTTCTAGAGAACAGCAGGACATACTGCTGCACCAGACTGGATGTTATGACCTCTTCCTCCGCCATGCTATAGGCGGGATTATGATGGTGGGACATAGCCCTGGAAGACAATGAAACAATATGTGTGAGCAAGTCATTAGGCACACATATATTTCTAATGTACAGATATCAATTAACCGCCATATATAGCAACCTGTTGGCTGTCAGAAGATACACACTTTCAATACCACATGTCAGTACTCAACCCACAACTGCCTGACAGTGCCTGGCACACTCTATATATCAAACCATGTTTTGCACAGCAACAAACGTACAACAGTATGTAATACTATACAACAGTACATGGCACACTGTATGCGACATAATGCACAACCTAGACACGGGAGGTATATATCATGCTAATGCATCATGAAAAGTGTAATCCATTGCAATGATTGTAAAGTCCAGTGACAGTATCACCGGTATACCACACTAGTCGTTGATGGCAGACCCCTGCCTAACATATGTGCACATTTGTGAATATAGGTGGCATACTGCTGTACTACACTATACATGTTGCTAGATACACACCTATATCCTGTAACACACATATGACCAAGGCCATGGTACAGGCATACACACACACACATCAGACATACATACCAGACACATAGGTATGGCAACACAGGTGACCTTTACCTGTGTACCTTACAGTACTGTGTGTCAGTAGTTACGAGACCATATGCCTGAGGTATGTAATCTGTGAGGACTACAGGGAACACACGGAACAGTGGTTCCAATCAATGTGGATGTACACCATACCGTGCTGTTTAGGTGTTAGAAAACTATGTATTAGTAATATGCATGCTTAGTGCATTCATAGGTTCATAGGTTCATAGGTTTATACTAGGCTATCTGCCCTAAGGCATTTATAAGCCTAGCCCAAATTTTTGTGGCTTATGCCACCCCTTATATGAAAAAATACTGTGCCCATTAGTTTGTTGTGCCTCTGTCCAGCAGTGACACAGAGATGATTCCCGGGGTAAACCTATGATCTCCCATCCACAGGTCTAGATTTCTCTTGAACAGAGTCAGCGAGGTGCTCTGCCTCACATGGACCGGGATTTTATTCCACAGCATAGGGAGTCTCTGAGTGATAAATCTATCCCTCCAGCACGTCCTATTTATATCCGTGCTAAGGTTTAAGTCACTTGCTCTAGTGGTTTTGGTGGATTTGGATTTTTGAGGTGGAGCATGTCCATTAATTCTGGGTTGACATGGCCTTGTATGTCAGGCACATGTCACTTCTGAGCAGACGGTATGCGACTGAATAGAGCTGGAGTTTCTTCAATCTGGCAGCATATGACAGATTTTGGAGTCCCTTTATCCTTTTGGTGAGGAACTTTTAGGGTCTCTCCAATTGCTGCAGATGTCGGGTGAGATACATCCCGAATGGGGCATTGTACTTGATCATTGGTCTGATAAGTGAAGAGTACAGGGAACAATGACCTCACTAGATCTGGATGTGAATCCCTTCATGATCAGGTGGGCAATGTAGAAGGTCTTTCTAACCACTTTAGCAACGTGAGTGTCAAAAGAAAGGCCACTGTCAACCTGGTTCCCCAGGTCCCTGATAACCTCTTCTGTGCTTAGTGGATTGCCACCTATATGGTAGCTTGGGGTTACCTTGTTTTTCCCAAGGGTATGACTATACATTTTTGGCGTTTAACTTCAGGCCATGGCTCTGGCACCAACTATCTGTTTCGTGAGTCCCTTCTGAAGGATATCCGTGTCGATGCACTTTCCACTATGGCCAGTTTGCAGTCGCCTGCAAACTTTGTCAAAAGTCCTTCCATGTTGGCCTGTACTTCAGAAGTACATGCCAAACAATAGGGGGCCAAGGACCGAGCCCTGTGGGACACCACTTGTGACCGGCTTGAGTCTGACATAGCGCCAGCAACTCTAACCCTGTGGGTTCTGTCCTTAAGCCAGTTTGCAACCCATCTTGTGACATATGGGTTTACATTTAAGCTGGTAAGTTTTCTACAATACCCGAGTGAGGTATTGTGTCGAAAGCCTTTGCAAGGTCAAGGTAGGCTGTATGGACTGCCTTTCCTCATCAATGGCCTTGGTGACTGTTTCAAGAAGTCGACCAAGTTCAAAAGGCATGATCTTCCCTTGACAAAGCCAAACTGGGTCGGGTCCAATGTCTGCAAGTCCCCTATATCTTTGTTTATGAGCTCCATTATGATCCTCTCCATAGCTTTGCAGACTAGACTTGTTAAGCTGGGCGGTAATTACCAGGGTCCGAGTGGGACCACAGTTGCCGCCACTCCTTGGGCACGTATCCTGTGGTAAGGCTGAGATTAAACAGCTGCCTTATGTGCGGGTTTAATTCCTCATTTATAGCACACAGCCGGGACACCATCCGTCCCATTGATGCTGTGTTTTAGCTTTAGAGAGCAGCTTTCACCTTTGAGATGTCCGGGAGGCTACACTCGGCTGGGATAGTTATCTCTCCTTTAGGGGAGGGGGTGAAGTTTGCACTGAACCTGTCTGCCAGTATGTTGGCAATGTCTGTGGGTTCAGTGATTTTTGTATCATTTTGGACTAATTCTGAGCATATCTGGGAGTTTCCACCCAGGTTCCTAACATAGCTGAAAAGGCCTTATGATTGTCCTTTGAATCCATGGCAATTTTTCTCTCAAAATTGGCCTTAGTTGATTTTATGAGTGCTCGTATTTTTTTACTAATAATGATCAGGGGTGACTTATGGATTTTGTTCTATCATGTAATAGCTTTCTCCTCTTATTGTAAAGTTTGTTAATGGCTGGGGTCCACCAGACTGGACGTTTGCCTTTTGTGGAAAGAGTCTTGGTTTTATTTGGGATTGTCTGATCCATGCAGTCCTGGAGGTGTTCATAGAAGGCATTTGTAAGGGCTTCCGCAGCTTGGGTTGTGGTTTCCACATTCGAGGTTTAAAAGGGGTTAATACATTTATTCTGTTCACATTGTGTGAATCTGCACAGTTACTAGAAACATTCCAATCCTGTTATGTCAGAAAATATGTGCAGCTATGATCTGCTTATGCTATGGAAATTAACAGGAAAGCATTTGATTTCTGCTAATGTCATGAAAATAATAATAAGTGTTTTATTTCTACTAGTGTCATAAGACTTAACAAAGAGTTATTGATTTTCTGCTTATACCGTGAGAAAGTACATAGCTGCTGAAGCTATTGATAATGAAAACAAAGGCTGCTTGAAAGTATAAACTGTAGTCAGCATTACTTGTACCTAAGCTAGAAATGTACCTTGAAATGTAACACATATATATATTGGAACTGCACAATTGAAGAATAGAAAGTTTGTAGTGGGCTAAAAATAAGCCCCAAGGCCAGGTTGTTTTTCTCAAATGTTTTTTATAATCCAGTCATGTCAGCAGGAAATCCAAGTAACATTTTCTATGTAACACATAGTGAGTTTTAAATCTGAACATGTCAGCAGGAAATCTAAGTAACATTTTTTGTAGAACAATACAGAAAGCTGTGTCTAACTATTTCAGCAATAGAAGCAACATTTCTGTGTAACATGGAAAGAACTGTATAAAAGTAGCATACTGTTCACTAGTAAGCTAGGCAAATCCTGTCTCTGCATGTTTTGTCTCCTTGCTGCAAGTAATAAAAGGGTACCATACTTGAACCTTATGTGAATTGGTCTTGGAAGTTTTTTCCTTTGACAGATTGGTCCTTTGGACCGGAACCCTCTCTTCACTTCGGATAAGACAGGCCAGGTGGTTGAAACCGTACGGGGAAGAAACCAAATTGGATTCTTCTTATCTGAAAGTCCTCCGACTGAATTGTCATTCAAAAGAGGCCAGCCACTTTCTGATCTGCGACTGAAGGACGGGTTTCCATGAATCAGGTGATCAATCACGTAGGCTCAGGTAAGGTGAATCTACTTTTTCTGTTTTCTGTTTTAGATCAGGGACTAGATTTGTATTGTTTTTGTCAAGACTGTATTTTACAAGTCAGAGACAGAAAAGATTACTGTCTTGTCATAGATCAGGAGAAACAGAATAAGTAGGCAGTCATTCTAAAGAGACTATAACAAAATCTGTGGTACCACGTTAAAAATAAGAGAAGATATGTAACAATCAAAAGGGTAGAACAAAATAGGTAATAATTGCATAAAAAGACCCCAAAATCTGCCGTTAACAGAAGACGCAAAATACATGCAGTCGCAGTGCGCCGACAATATTAAATATTATTCAAAATGGGTTAATAAATATGAATTCGATGGAAAATTAGAAAAATCCTCACTTATCAAACTTTTCAAACAGCTTAAAACCGATTCCAAAGGTCGAGTAAAAAAGCAACGCAAATTAGGAATTCCTTAGGCACACAGGTGGACTGAGGAAGTAAACCGTAGGGAACAAAAGAACAACAATTCAAAAACAATGTTTTTAGACAAGGAGGACAATAACTTAGTAATAGCATCAGCCCCTCTGCCTCCCTTACCAGAATATGAAGCAAGAGCACAGGTTAGTCCACCCCCATGATATCCTCTTGTCACTGAAAATAGAGACATTGTAAAAGTAAAACCATTTATTAGAGATCCCATCGGGACCAGGTCTTGAAAAAAGGCAGGTAACTCAAATGAAGGCATCGAGTTATATCAAATGGTTAAAAATTCACGATCTATAGGTGAAGAAGAAATATGCCCACTTATAGAAGTACCCAATCCTCGGGCAGGTCAAGAAAATCAGGACCCAACTATTTTAATGTATAGACCCTGGACTCTGGAAGATATCCAGAAAGCCACTGAGGGAATTCCCCATCCAAAAGTTAATTTTAGAAAATTCTCAGAAGATTTACAAGGAATGAGGCTGAGTTATAACTTAAATGGAGAAGAGGTAGAAAAAGTAGTTAGACAAATTGTGGGGCCAGATTGGCACATGATTAGTGGCAACTGGAATCCCCGTGACACTGCACAAAGACCCCTCCCACATAGCAGTGCAGAATTAGACAACAGAGTAAAAGGTCTTACAGACCGCATCTCTGAAAAATGGAAGCCTAGGGCAGATTGGACTTGTATTAATCAATGCATCCAACAAGAAGGTGAAACTATTGACCGGTATTATGCCAGACTATTAGAATGTTTTAATAACCACTGTGGAATGCAGGTTCCTGAAGACCAAACACAAGATTCCCCATATGAACAGCAGTTAAAGAATGCATTTTTAAAAGGCAGTATTGCACCCATAAGCAGTTTTATTACAAAACACATGGTAGACCATCGTACAAGCAGGTTACAGTCATTACTTGAATATGCTAGACATGCCAAAAGGCATTTTAATAGCAAAAAGAAAAAGAAAGCTCAAGTATTTTCTGTAGAAGATGGAGCAGAAGTTTATGTAGTACACTCTGCGAAAAAGGGCAAGAAAAATCCACAGGGAAACAAACAATCTGATCAGTGATCAGAGGACTTTGAAGGGCGAAAGAAAAGGGGTGAATGTTTCAAATGCGGTAAAAAGGGACATTTGGCAAAGGATTGCAGGAAAAATAAGAAGGCAACCACGGAAGACAAGGAGGGTGAGGACTGACTAATGGTAGTCAGGAATCACTAGAAGGGGATAGCAGAAAAGGACAAATGAGAATGTGATAGAGGAAGTAGAGGATGTGACAGAAGAGATAGAGGAAGTGCAAGAAGTTAGTGACAGCGAAGAAAATGAAATATTAGACCTAGCTTTATTGAGCTTGGAGCTCTATTTAGCAGACACGAAACCAGAGGTTACACTCTTGGTAGAAGGGAGGGAAGTCAAATTTTTGTGTTCATAGGTTCATAGGTTCATACTAGGCTATCTGCCCGAGGGAGGGGGCATTTATAGCCAGCATTGTTTTTTACGCCACCCCTTTGGAAAAAAAAAACTAACCCATTTATTTAGCTGCTCCTCTGTGGCAGTGACACTGAGGTAACCCCTGGGGTGTATAGGTTCATAGGTTCATACTAGGCTCAGGGGCATCATGAACCCTGATACATCCCTCCAAACTGCCAGAAAACACAGAGTCACTGATTACATACTGGTAAAGGCAGCTAATGGACAGCTGTATCGGGAGCCCCTCTCCCGTGATATTGCAAAACTGATCCAGTTTCAGGATTGACTCAGAGAAGCAAAATTGTTGTTTCTGCAAAATGCCCAGTAAACCTCTTGGGCAGAGACCTCATGCAGCTATTTGGTATACCAGTAGTCCCAACCATGCAGGGTATGGAAGTACAGCGACAAACTGATACCTTTGCACTGCAATCAGAGGGTGAAATATTTTATTGGTACAGCCAGAACTTGGTTACGACTGGTCCAGGGACTGTGACCGAAGAGTTAATGAATGTAGCCATCAGCAAGTACCCCTCCCTTGACATTGATAAACAACACCTGTTGCACTGTACCCTGTATTATTGTAACACACCAGGACCTGATAAGGAATATGAGCAAGAATTGTTTAAAAAATCATGCAAACAGATTGATATTACGTAACCTGTACTGGGACACAGAAGGGAACGGTGTAGCCAGCTGTTCATTGCCCCAGGAGTTCTTTACACTTTATAAATCTAATTGATTACCACATGTTAGCTTAACCAAGAACAAAAACATAGAATGGGCAGACCTAGGAGAAACAGTCATGAGATGGGAGAAACAGACAGAATTAGAACTGTCAGAACAGGGAATACAAATACAGAAGTTGAATTGGATAACTCAGACCCACCCAGATGTGCACTTGCAATCTAGCAAGGGCAGCTGATTAGCACTCCTATTAAAGGAGGAAGAGAATGCCTTACAGAATTTACCAGAAACTCTCTGGTCAACAGGAAAATCAGATGTAGGACTTATTCGTACAGCGGGACCAGTAACTATCACGCCAAAGTCAGCATTCAGACCACAAAAAAGACAGTATCCCTTAAGAAAAGATGCAGAGGCAGGAATAAAGCCTATTATAGCAGCCTTACTTAAAGGAGGAATACTGGTAGAATCTCCCGATTCACCATGTAATACAACTTTATTTCCAGTTAGAAAAGCAAATGGAGAATGGCGTATGGTCCAAGATTTACAAGGTGTAAATGACACAGTAATACCAAGGGCACCTACGGTGCCAGACCCACACACCCTGTTGAATGATTTAAAACCTCAACAGAAGTATTTTTCTGTGGTAGACATCAGCAATGCGTTCTTTTCAATGCCGATACACCCTGACAACCAGTATTGGTTTGCATTCACATTTCAGGGGAAAAGGTATTTTTTTTTGTCTAAGTCCATACAAATGGTGGAAAGAGATATGCTGGTGTGGGAAAAACCCTGATTGGGCTTTAATGCCCCTTGTGCGTGATGTTTGTTACAAATTTGGCACATTAAACAAATTTCTACCACAGGGGTATTGTGAAAGTCCAACAATATTCTCACAAGAAATGGCAAGCAACTTGGCGGGATTTATCCCACCAAGAGGCAGTCAAATTTTACTTTATGTTGATGACATCTTGCTGGCGGCCCCCATCCAGCAAGATTGTAGAGAAGATACCATAGCGCTATTACGATTCTTAGCTGCTGAAGGACATAAGGTAAATAAAAATAAACTGCAGCTTTGGAAAAAACAAGTCAAATACCTGGGATATGTAATATCCAAGGAAGGTAGAACATTAGATGAGGACAGAAAAGTAGCAATTTTGCATGCAGCAAAACCCACTACCAAGAAGGAAATGATGTCCTTCCTGGGTACAACTAATTTTTGCCGGAGCTAGATTCCAAACTATGCCTTGGAATCTGCACCTCTGACTGACCTGATATATAAGAAGCCTATGGCAGCACAGGATTTGTTACAATGGACACCAGAGGCAGAATCTGCTTTCTGCAAACTGAAACAGTTAATAGCGTCCTCATTAGTTTTAGGATTACCAAACTACCATAAACGTTTTTTCCAAACTGTAGATTGTAAGCAAGGTTATATGACATCAGTGTTAACACTACAGCATGGGGACAAGCAACGCCCCATTGCTTACTATTCATCACAACTAGACCCAGTGGCACGGTTCTTACCTCACTGTGTACAAGCAGTAGTTGCAGCTGCAATGGCAGTGCAGGCTTCGGCCTCAGTAGTTTTATTCCACCCTCCCACTTTGAGAGTGCCTCATGCAGTCACGATTATTTTACTGCAAAATAAGGTAGCATATCTTTCCCCTGCTAGGCATCTTTCCTGTATGACTATATTGTTGAGCCAACCTCATATGACAATTGAACGATGCATGACTTTGAACCCTTCTACCTTGCTCCCAAGCTCTGCAGATGACACACCACACCGCTGCCTGCAGGTAATTGAGCAAAAGACACTACCTAGAAAAGATCTCATGGATGTCCCCTTGGATGATGCCGAGGTGACATACTATGTGGATGGTTCGTGCAAAAGGGGTCCTGCAGGACAGAACCTAGTAGGATATGCAGTAGTCTCTGACACTGAGATTATAGAAGCAAAACCTTTACCACACAACTTATCTGCACAGGCAGCAGAATTGATTGCCTTGACACGGGCATGTACCTTAGCAAAGGGTAAATGTGTAAACATTTTTACTGACAACCAGTACGCTTTTTCTACTGTACATGTTTTTGTGCAACAGTGGAAAAACCGAGGAATGATAACATCTACTGGCAAACCTATAAATCATGCACAATTTATTTTAGATTTTTTAGAATCTATTCAGTTACATCAGAAAGTAGTTATTTGTAAATGCACAGCTCACACCAAGCAACATTTATAGTTTAGTAGTTTAGTTTAGTAGTAAGCTAACTGCCCTTGTGAGCCATTTTAAGCCTAGCCAATTATCCCTTGTGAGACTCAAACCCTGCACCTTGTGTTTGTAAGGCAAACACCTTAGCCATTAAGCCACCCTCCCAACCCTTAAGCCACCCTCCCAACCCTTCAAAAGGTAATGCAAGAGCTGATACAGCTGCAAAACAACCAGCTTCAGAAGTATTTATTTTAAATGAGGAACTACAACCCTCTGAGATTTTAGACTTAGAAATGTTAAAAACAATGCAGACACTCACTATGCAAGCTAAAAAACAAAGATGGATAAAATGAGGAGCAATTCTCGAAAAGGGGCTGTACGTCTCTAAAGAAGGGAAACCAATACTACCATCTAATTTGTTGATATGCAGCTTTGTTGAGCCATGGGCAGTGCCATGTCTCAACAGGGGGGATGGTACAGCTGGTGAACCAAGTGTTCACAATGTACGGATTTACAAACTACTCTAAAAAAATTTGTTTAATGTGCCAAATTTGTAACAAACATCACGCACAAGGGGCATTAAAGCCCAATCAAGGGAGTTTCCCTACACCAGCATATCTGTTCCACACTATTTGTATGGACTTCATAGAATTGAACAAATGTGAAAATAAGAAGTATTGTCTTGTCATTGTAGATATGTTTTCCAGATGGGTGGAAGCCTTTCCAAGCAAAAATCCAGATGCAGCCACAGTGGCAAAAGTACTTGTCAAAGAAATCATTCCTAGATTCGGCATTCCGGAAAGAATCTACAGTGACAATGGTACACACTTTGTAAATCAAACCATACAGCAGTTAAGTAAACATTTTGGTATTTCTTTGAAAAATCATTGTGCATACCATCCGCAATCTGCAGGGCTAGTCAAGAGGCATAATGGTATATTAAAGAATAAATTAAGAAAGTTAATAGCTGAGACAGGAAAGAACTGGATATATTGTTTGCCCCTGGCACTGTTGAGCATGAAAACTGTTCCAACTGCTAAAGGATTGACTCCTTCTGAAAAACTATTTGGAAGGGCTTATTATACACCCCAGTGGAAACTTCTCATGTCCTCAGACCAGGAGGCTGATCTTACACTAGATGAATATATGAAAAATGTGTTGAATTCTAAACATCTGTTGCAGTCAAATTCTGTTTCGATAAAGAACAAACCAAAACATCGGAAGTGGCAGGGATCCCTGGGGACTGGGTGTGGGTGAAGAATATAAAAAAGAAAAACTGGTCATCACCAAGGTGGGAAGGTCCATACCAGGTACTTCTTTCAACACCCACTGCAGTCAAAATTGCAGAGCGAGCTTCATGGATCCACCTGATGCACTGCAAACTAGTTAAGAACTTTGAACTGGACAAAAATCTTACCTCTCCATCGGGGTCCTCAGCACAAAGTCTGGCTACAAAGGGGGGTCAGATCAATAGGACTGATCCGTCTCAACTCCAGTGAAGAAACCATGGGTGCTGAAGGTCCTATTAGGGCAGAGAGTAAGAATGCACGTCTGAAATAAAGATGACAGGATCCAGTAAGATCCAGATTTTGGAAGAGTCGGAGAAAACAGGAATGCAGAACAACCGTTTCCTCAGAAGTATCGCATAATCATCCTGTTGACTGTACTAGTGACAATAATCTTTTTGTTGTGGCCATTTCTTTTCCCAGCCACACAAACTGAACTGAATAAACGTGGGGAGTTGCATGTAGAGTGGCACCCAAACTTCAACACTTACCAGGCAATCAAATATGTGTATGCTGAGACCTTCAACGTTTTGAATTTCTGGATTTGCACAGCTTTGCCAACAGCATACAGGGGGTTATTGTTAACTTCAGTCCCCCCAGGAGCCAACAAGACCTGGGAAAATTTAGTCTATGATACATCAGATGTTACATCACAAGATAAAGTAGCATTGCACTTGTCTGTTCGACAGAAGGGGACTGTGTGTTTTTACAAAAATGATACAGCTCAGGTGGGTTGGAGCAATTGCAATGTGACTGTTCCCTATAGATGCTACAATAAAACTGATAACACAGGTTCCTATTGCAACACAAGCTATGATTCATTTTTTGAACTGATGCATAGGACAACTGATGAAGTAAAACATAATGCTGATCTTTATAAACAACTGATTATAGTTGACAAAAAAATGTTTCATCCAGAACCAGGACATAGTAAAGTTATTACCAAAGTAGAAGACTGTTATTTTGTATGTGGTAGGAAAGCATACAAGTGGTTACCTGACAATTGGTCCGGCAGTTGTTATTTGGGGTACCTGGTTCCAGCCATACGACACACAGCAGTTTTGCCTCAGGGGAAAATTTGGAATGTTCGACGAGAAATTAAGAAACCTGTCAACCCAGTGGGGCAAATTGATGCATGCTGGAAACACCACCAAGTTGTGGACAATGGACTGATACACATGGACTTGGGTGATACCACTATATCGTGGGCAGGTATAATGCCAGCATATGGAGCAACAAAATCAATCTGGGAACTGAGAAAACTGTCTAAACTTCTCGAAATAATGAGCAATGCAACCTTTTCTGTTCTAGAATTGGTGACTGATGAATTGACTGCCATGAGAACTGTAGTGCTTCAAAACCGCATGGCTCTCGACTTCACCCTAGCGGCGAGAGGAGGTACTTGCGCTTTAATCTAGGAGGAGTGCTGTTCATATATTCCTGACCACAAACACGAGATAGACAATCACCTTGAGGTAATTCAGCAAGTGTCGGCTATGACCAAGCCAGGACCAAATCCATTGACGGACTTTTTCCAGAGACTGTTTGGGGGGTGGGGCAATATCCTAATGAACATCCTGATTGCCATCTGTGTAGGAATGATCCTACTGGTGGTATGTGTTTGTTGCTGCATCCCCTGCATGAAAAGACTGATTAAAGATTTTATAGACATGTCAGTTTCAGAAACCTTATACCAAGGTGCTGAACTCGAAGAATTGTTGAAAAATTGAAAATGCTTTCATAAGTTTAAACTGAATGACTCTCTTAACTGCAAATCCTGAGTAGGAAGAGGTTAGGGGAAGAAAAAACTGTTTATGCTTATTTTGAAAGTAGAATAAAAGTATTAAAAGGGGGGAAATGTTAGAAAAATATGTATTAGTAATATGCATGCTTAGTGCATTCCAGGTTTAAAAAGGGTTAATACATTTATTCTGTTCACACTGTGTGAATCTGCACAGTTACTAGAAACATTCCAATCCTGTTATGTCAGAAAATATGTGCAGCTATGATCTGCTTATGCTATGGAAATTAACAGGAAAGCATTTGATTTCTGCTAATGTCATGAAAATAATAATAATAAGTGTTTCATTTCTACTAGTGTCATGAGACTTAACAAAGAGTTATTGATTTTCTGCTTATACCGTGAGAAAGTACATAGCTGCTGAAGCTATTGATAATGAAAACAAAGGCTGCTTGAAAGTATAAACTGTAGTCAGCATTACTTGTACCTAAGCTAGAAATGTAACTTGAAATGTAACACATATATATTGGAACTGCACAATTGAAGAATAGAAAGTTTGTAGTGGGCTAAAAATAAGCACCAAAGCCAGGTTGTTTTTCTCAAATGTTTTTTATAATCCAGTCATGTCAGCAGGCAATCCAGGTAACATTTTCTATGTAACACATAGTGGGTTTTAAATCTGAACATGTCAGCAGGAAATCTAAGTAACATTTTCTGTAGAACAATACAGAAAGCTGTGTCTAACTACGTGTAACATGGAAAGAACTGTATAAAAGTAGCATACTGCTCACTAGTAAGCTAGACAAATCCTGTATCTGCATGTTTTGTCTCCTTGCTGCAAGTAATAAAAGGGTACCATACTTGAACCTTACGTGAATTGGTCTTTGAATTTTTTTCCTTTGACATTAAGCATACAGCCTCAGGTAGTACTACAGTTTATACAGGGGTTGGATTTGCCAGCAGTAACACTCAATAAGCATGCATGTACTGCTTTGGCCTACAATGGGCACCCCAGTCGACAACAAGGGTCTATGTCAGAATGTATGGCATACTGCTTTTTCAGCCTAGCAATTGTATACACATCTTTTGCTGGGATCACAGCTAGGACACATAATACCATGACAGAAACAGTTTCCCACTAAGCTATCACACATAAACCAAACTCTGACACATTCACCAACATATTCACCATCACACTCAGTCAAACTCACATAGCAATTATTGCAACAAGTACATGTGGGTGTGTATCACTTTATAGGTAGGTAAGAGGCTATTGGCCCTAGGGCCTATAGAAGCCTAGCCATACGCTACTCTGGCCTTTGATACACAGGTCATTGCATTTCATGTGGCCCTGTCAAGCAGAGATACAGAGGTGAATGCCTGGGTATATTCAGTATCTCCCATGCAATCTTCATGATTATTTATGATGACTGCTAATTATGAGCTTTGTTTGCTATGGATAGTTGGTTTGTTCCAGAGTATGGGATGTCTCTGAGATGGGAATCTATCCCTCCAGCATGTGCTGTTTATTGTGGTCAGAAGGTTTGGGTCTCCATAGCGTGTAGCACATAGATATTGTGATCAGTTTACATGCAGCATGTCCAATAGCTCTGGTTTTTACATAGCTTAGTATGTTAGGCAGAGGTCACCTCTGGGTAGGCGGTATACGACACAGTGTAGTTGTGGGTTTGTGAGATGGTCTGCATAGGGCATCTGTTTGAGGCTGGTATTACTCTTTGTGAGGTATGTCTTTGTCGTTTCCAGTTGCTGTGGATGTCTTGTGAGGTACATGCCACATGGGGCATTATACTCTATAATGGGCTTTATGTGTGATGAGTAGAAGGGAACACTGACCTATATTTCCCTGGATGACACACATTTTGTGATGAGGTGTGGCAGGTAGACAGATTACATGACTAGTGTGTCACTGTGATTATCGAAGGGGAGACTACAGTCCACCTGTGTCCCATGGTCTCTTATCACACTTTTGGTGTTAGGTAGACTACCACCCATGTGGTAGTTCATGGGTATGGAGTTTTTGCCAGAAGGGATGCCAATGCGATTTCAACAATGAGCTTGAGTCCATGGCTTTGTCACCAGCCATCTGTCGCAGTAAATATGAAGTGTATAGGAGCTAGCAAGTTAGGCTGGTGCACGGCAAGGCCAAGTGTAGATCCAAAAAAAAGAAAAAAAAAAAAAAGGCAAGCAAAGGTTCAAAAAAAAAGTAGTAAAACTGAAACTAGACTAGTTTCATTCAGCAGGGCTTTCCTCAGTAGTATATAGTCAAAAAAAAAGCTTGGTCATCATCTATATATAATGTTCTTTAAGGCATCTATATGACATCACTTCCTGATAAGTCAAAAATGCAAACAAGGCAAAAGTAATCAAAAGTATTGAAAAATAAAAAAAAACATACAATAAAGGTAAATGCCCAAAATAAACCCGAAACAAAAGTCACCAGCCACAGTATCTAAAATGAGCTGAAATGCAAAAACCTAAGCAATGCAACAGTAAATATGACCCTGTCTCTCTCTATCTCTCTAGATATATATATATATATATATATATATATATATATATATATACACACACACACATAAATATAAACATACATTGGTGTACATATAGATATCCATAATAGGCACATATATGGTCCACCTTTCATGGTGGGAATATCAATTATGCGAAGGTTGCAAGGTATACTGTTATGTACTAATATTGCACAGTGTTGTGCGGAATGCATTGAAGGTGTTCTTAGCACATGTAGCTTTAGCAGGCCTCACTGGCTGCAACACTGCAAACCTGACAATTCATACCTACAGCGTTTAACCACCACATGTCATATACCAGCACTGTATGCTATCTTGTTTGCCACACACTACAACCTACATAGAAGTATGCACATAACAACCTTCAACAACATATATATATCCACCCTTCACAAACAGTTGCAGTATGTCCCTTGCTCTATGCACATGTACAGATGCTAATATATCTGACACAGACAGATCTCTCCATATGTGTGTGCCATACACACACAAGGTCCACACTGTTGTAAGTCCATGGACCTCACAGCTGACCTGCTGGGCCTTGCTGTAACATGAACAGGTGTCACATGTGAGCACACAGTAATATTAGAGGGTGTATATATAGCTGCAAATGCTAGATTAGCATACTAGCCTGGTACAGCTGTTGCCAATGCTAAACTACACGTTAATATGACTATCATGTATTTGTTACTCTGTCATATCCTTGTTTATATAACTGTATATGCTACTCCCCCAAACAGCCATTGTACACACTACTGTACAGAACAGAGATAACATGGATCAGATGTTTGACATTTAATGGTGAACTACATATATCACAGTCATATCCCACTGCACACACCTACACACTGATTTCTCCATGGCAGCAGTTATACAGGGCATCTGTGCATAGATACATACTACTGCCACATATGGATGATTCAAAGTATGTACTCTTCTAAAACATCTACTGCATGCCAGTAAATACATATCAGTTACATACCTTTACTTTGTATGGGTTTGTATTATTACATTCTGTGTGTGTAGTAATAATTTATATATATATATATATATATATATATATATATATATATATATATATTATTTTTTTTATGTTGATTTTTTTTTTTTTTTGCTGTTGTTGTGGCTGTTGTTGTTTCCAGTGTCTGTCTGTCTGTGTATGTCTGTGTGTCTCTCTTTCTTGCTTGCTTGATTGCTTGCTTGCCAGTTTGCTTTCTCTCTCTCTCTCTCCGTGGCTGCAATGAAATGATTGCATGTGTGGACAGCAAATACAGTCTGCTTTTAGAGGTATCTGCACATGTGCATGTGATGGCCTCTGCACCAACTGGTGGCCACCATTTGGTAATTTCATGCAGCCTGCTGAGTGGTAATTGCAGTACTCACTGTCATACCAACCCAATGCTATAAATTGCTAGGTCAGGTAGGCGTAGGCCTTTCAGCTTTCCAAAGTGGGGCCCATGCTTGTTTGCTGTGGACACCGTAGTGTAAGTCAGAAGGTTGGTATACTTCGTCTAAATGTTGCTAAGGGTGTAGCCAGTTATTTGTATGTTGTACTCAGACCTGAATGTTGCCTCTTCCAGTACACAGTTGACAGTGTAGAATTGTACTCACCCCTAGAAATGCTAACACAAGATACATGGGAGTATGGAGTTTCTTTACAACATCTACAATGAGCTGCCATACATATGTAGTTATTGAGATGTTTCCATTTGGCACATGAACTGTTTGGGAACATCTATACTGTGGATATTAATGTACTCACTTCTGCAGTGTTTGTGCTTTTTATTTTGTTCACATTATCACAGGATGCTCATGAAACTGGACAATTCCAGTACTGAGTATGCCTACCTACATCCTTGCTGTACCTTGAGCACACTGGTATTTTGTACATTTGTGTGGGATTGTCCTGCTATGATACTGTGTGGGGGTGTTGAAGTGCTGCTGTAACAGTATTTACTGCTAGAATGTCTGGTTCTGTTATCAGTCATGTAATGCACATTCTGATGCATGATATATATATTTTTCAGCAACATATTACTGCATATCTACTGTGGCCTAGTTGTACTTCATGCATTCTAGTGTGTCCAAGGTCCGTGGTTCGAGACTGGCAGTGGTGTTTTATTTTGCTGCTGAGCAGAACAAGGCCCCTCATATGCAGGGTAACTAAGGCACTTTTAAGCAGTTGTAAGCGGGTTTGCGCGATGCTTAGCAATACTAAGCTAAGCGCATACATGCGGACACTCGCTCAAACCCACTTACTATTGCTTAAAAGTGCTTACGTCCGCTATCCCCGCGCTCATTTCTTTGAAAGAAAAGAAAATGGGGAGATAGGAAAGTGGTGAAAAAGGGGCACAAAGAGGGAAAGACAGTAGGAAAAACAGCTCAGGATGTGCAGGAAGGGTGTAGGGAAGGTCCATAGCTGCCCATTTCTTTAACAGGAACAGCTGTGCATATACATGTAATTTGGAGGGAATTTTGAAACTTTACACCCCTGAGAGAGGGGTGAGGACAACGAAGTATGTTGTACTGCTAATTGAATTTCAGTGTCTGTGTCCGGCTGACATTTGTGTAAAATGGGCAGCTATGTATGGGGCGTACTTTTTTTGCGGGAGCAGATTGCCCATTTTGTTTTTCAGGTGAGAGTGGAATGTGAGGTAGGGGAAGTAGGTATGTTGTGGGAGGTAGATTGGGGAGATAAACAGACAAGACAAACAAGACGCATACAGGGGAGAAATATGACACATGGGGTGGGTGAACACAATTGACGGTGAAGAATGTTTGGAAATTGCAAGCATATGAGCCCACAGATGGTAACAGTGGAACTGAGATACCCACCCATGGGAAGTCACCACTGCACCTTCACAGCCCGGAGGGTGGCTGTGCTGGGGGCTGCGTAGGAGGGGCAGGCTCACCCGTGAGTTGCGCCACTCTTGCCTCGAGCTGGTGTAGGGGATCAGCGACTGAACGCTGGATCTCCCTAAGCACCACAGCCCGGACCATTTGGAGGGTGACAGGTGGCCCTCCTCCGCCCATGCATTCACGTTGAGATGAGCTCCATCCCCTGCAGCGCTTCCACCCGAAAGGGGCACAGGACCAACAGAGGAGGGGGGCCCGGGCTGGGCACCAGACCTGCTGGTGCCAGGTGTAATCGCCAGCTGAGGAGGGACAGGTGGGTCCGCTGGGACCGGCCTTCCCATACGTTCTGTGTTTAGGTGTATTTAATGACAACACAGACAGCAGCATTCCAAATTAGTTGTAACAGCATGCAGTAATATTCCCATTAACCCAACACACCAGGATTCCAACAGTTGAACAGCAAGCATAACACATGCATATATTGAACGACAGTGGACATTCCAACAGCATGCAGGAATGATTGGTGGCAACAGGCCACCAAGATTGTGGTGTTTGTACAGGGCACATGCGTCAAAGTAAATGCAGATATTTATAGAACAATAGGACATATGTCCCAACAAATGTTTTGAGATTAGACATTCCCATTGAGGTGTGGAATTGCATTGTTTATGTACATACAGTAGGGTGTAAAAAGATACCTCCATTAACATCTTATATGTACTTATAGTTTACACTACATTCCTATTGACTGCAGGTGTATATCCCCTACATGTATTATCACACTAGGCAATGTGCATTAAGTTGTGTAATGGATTTGGCTAGTTCATTATATACCTGACCTATATCTGACATACTAACTGTCCAGATGCAGATGTTACTGCTACGTATTTATATATTTTATTTATATTTATATATCTACGTATCTGGATGTGTTCATGTGACATTTTCAGTTATATTTCTAGCAGCACACTCACATTTCTGGGGAACACATTAACAAGCTACTCGTGTGCCTGATTTACCTATGCATGCCAGCCATTAACCAACTGTTGAGGATTGTATATATGCTTCACAGCTACTGGCACTCCCTTCATCCACTTTATATGGGACTGCCCAACTGTGGGTTGACAGCGCTTAATACAACAGTACTATTTATATAATGCAAGAGTACAACAGCATTTCAAATTAAGTGACACAGACATACTCCAGGTATTATACCTTTATTAATTACATTACACACTTTTCCAGAGGCTCTCTCATTTATTTGATATTACAGTGCACGGAGAAGACTTATTCAAGACTGTTAGATATTATGAATTTAAATTAATTATGTTCTAAATATGCTGAAAGAAAAAGCTTGCTTAAATGCAGAAACAGAGTTTAGTAATATGTGATCAGCAACCATACTAAATGACTGTGGCTTAAAAAAATAAGGAACTTGCTTATGAGTGTATTACACACACATCAAGAAAGCTGAACTTCTTACAGATGTGACAAGAATGTAATCTGCTTTCACTGGACAACAGGACATGTTTTTCTAAGAAAGTTTAAAAATATGTTTTTCTAAGAAAGTTAATCCACAAGGCATTTTCTTGAAGACAGTTTACTTATCAGCATTTACAGAATCCACAAGGCATTTTCTTGATCAGCATTTACAGAATCCACAAGGCATTTTCTTGAAGACAGTTTACTTATCATCATTTGGACAAGAACAGATTTAACTAAAATATGTATAAAAAGTCTGTATTAAATCTAGTTGTTAGGGGTATGGTAGGGACACATTTGGTGCTCTGAGGTAAATGTTATATCTCTCACATCATCTGTACTATATGAGAAGTAAAGTTGGAACAGTACTTTTAAGCTGCAACATTTGTCCGGTTTGGTTTATTATAAAAGTTATTGGTTACTGCTGTTAAAGTCAGATGCTGTATCAGTGTATATTCTGCAAGTTTATGTATGCAACAGACTGTGAATGCAAATATAACCAGACTTTGATTCCAGCCAGCAAGACTGAGTGTGTTAAGAAGACTTCAAATCCCACAGCAAGAGCAAGCAGTAAGCAGCAGTGAGCAGAGAGACAGAGAGCTCAATATATTTTTTCAATGGCGAGCCAGCCAGGAGTCGAACCTATCTATTCTCACAGTATAAAGCAGATAAACAGTGCTGCAGTTCTGCAGGGGGAGGGGTACTTTATCAGTTTTACACACTGTGTGAGCAGTATGTGTTGCAAAAGGGTCTGAAATAAAGCTAAGAGCAGAAGTTCCTTCTTAACAACAATCTTTCAGGGGGAGGGAAAAACAGGTATTAGTGTATTAGAAACTGGATTAAACCTGACAGGATAAGATATTTTACAAGCTAATAGCTATCATAATGGTTATTATTGTATTGTTTAGTATTAAATTGTATTTACAACCTGTTAAACTGTAAAGTTATACAAGAGATGGTTTAAAAAAAACAAGAGATGGCTTGAAATTGATTACAGCTATACAAGACAGAGTAAAGATATGTAAAAAAAAAATGAACAAGATTGGTCACTATTTTTAATATGTTTTTGGCAAGACAATGTTGGTATAAAAAGCATGAATATTTTTAATTGCTGAGCATGTAGTTTAAAATAACAGGACATATGCATTTGGTATCAATTCCACTAGATATTTCTAAAGAGACATAAACATTTTCCAAGATTTTGCTTAATATTAATGTTATTAAATTTGTAAGATTAGACTAAATTTACTTTATAGTCTTTGTATGTACAAATACAGAAGAAATTAATGTCTAGCAATGAATATGTGTGAAAAAACATGTTTTAAAAAAATTGGGTTCAGGATAGCTGCTAGATTGAAATGCATGAATAGCAAACAGTCTGTGTAAATACATACTGTACAGAATACATTGTAATAAGTTTAAAAGTAACTTGTCAAGTTGTAATATCACTGGTTTTACCCCAGTAAAATAATTGCTTTCAAATATTTATTATCTAAGCCCAGTTCAGTACTTTACCAAGATGTTAATGGGCAGTTCAAAGACATGATCATAATGTTATGGTTAAAATGACATTGAAACTGTATATTTTCAGTAGTGTATAAATGCTTGCAGTAAGCACATGGTTCTTGTCTTATAGTTAATTCAACAAGTTGCAAAGAGTTAATGAAACAGTTCTAAGTCATAAATTAAATTCTGTAATTGCAAAGGAATAAATTAATCAAGTTAAACTAAAGCAGACACAGCTCATAACTGATAAAATATTTTCACAGAATGGTCTGCAAAAGAAAAAGTTGTTAAATACATTCAGTTTTGGTAGTAATACTTTAATATAATTGTATTAACTATGTAAAATTGCATTTTGATCAAAAGAAGACTAAAAGTTTGTTTCTTGTGTTTTCTATATAATGTGATAAAAAATACATATCAGTATAAAATGTTTTGAGTATGTTTAAAAACAGAGGGAATTGTTAGATATTATGAATTTAAATGAATTATGTTCTAAATATGCTGAAAGAAAAAGCTTGCTTAAATGCAGAAACAGAGTTTAGTAATATGTGATCAGCAACCATACTAAATGACTGTGGCTTAAAAAAATAAGGAACTTGCTTATGAGTGTATTACACACACATCAAGAAAGCTGAACTTCTTACAGACGTGACAAGAATGTAATCTGCTTTCACTGGACAACAGGACATGTTTTTCTAAGAAAGTTTAAAAATATGTTTTTCTAAGAAAGTTAATCCACAAGGCGTTTTCTTGAAGACAGTTTACTTATCAGCATTTACAGAATCCACAAGGCATTTTCTTGATCAGCATTTACAGAATCTACAAGGCATTTTCTTGAAGACAGTTTACTTATCATCATTTGGACAAGAACAGATGTGTTAGCATTTGCGTCATCAAGGCAGTATCTTTCCAAAACCTAGAGGGTGTGTGTTTAACTAAAATATGTATAAAAAGTCTGTATTAAATCTAGTTGTTAGGGGTATGATAGGGACACATTTGGTGTTCTGAGGTAAATGTTATATCTCTCACATCATCTGTACTATATGAGAAGTAAAGTTGGAACAGTACTTTTAAGCTGCAACATTTGTCCGGTTTGGTTTATTATAAAAGTTATTGGTTACTGCTGTTAAAGTCAGATGCTGTATCAGTGTATATTCTGCAAGTTTCTGTATGCAACAGACTGTGAATGCAAATATAACCAGACTTTGATTCCAGCCAGCAAGACTGAGTGTGTTAAGAAGACTTCAAATCCCACAGCAAGAGCAAGCAGTAAGCAGCAGTGAGCAGAGAGAGAGAGAGCTCAATATATTTTTTCAAAGATGTATTATACCTTTATTAATGGGTTACAACACTCTTTTTCAGGCTCGCTCACTTATTTTATATAACAGTACATGCAGAGATATTATTCAGGACTTATTTTACCTTTATTAATGGGTTACAACACTCTTTTTCAGGCTCTCTCACTTATTTTATATAACAGTACATGCAGAGAAATTATTCTGGGCATTTTATGCCGTTATTATTAGGCTACAACTCTTCTTTTCAGGCTCTCTCACTTATTTTATATAACAATACATGCAGAATAATTACTAACCTGTCTGGTGGTGCAACCTTAGCAGCCTATTTGCATAGGCTTGCTGATTCGCAGCACGGACACCTGAAGCTGTGAAGTAAATGAAGGATATTGAGACATACCTGTCCATTATGTAGACTACAATAGCTATTCTTACATACTCCATTCCATGGATACCTACTCAGTAGTGGGGCATTGTCATTTCCACGGGCCTCCTGTATCCACTGGTTCAGTTGGTCCTGCTTCCATCTCTTCAGGTCTGCATGATGGTGTCTGACCTGTTCTCCAGTCTGAGGGACGCCTGTGGCACTGGTGAGATCATGTGCTAGATGGTTCCATGCCTCCGCTTTGTACTCCATGCCTTGGAACTGGCTCAGCAGGAGTCTTGCATCATGATGATGGACAAGGAACCAAACCATCAGTTTTGACTCCTCAATGCCCCACCTTTGCGCTCGAAAACGAAAGCCCTCTCCAGCACCAGCCATTCTGTCTGCAGATGAGAGCTACAACCAGTTATGGCGATTATTCCCGCCTATGGGGCTTAAATATGGCTCATTTCCCGCACTTATTTGTAATTGGCTGGTTTTGAAAATTCTCAGCTGAGTGCAAACCTGCTTAGCACTGAGTAAACTTTCATTAATATGTATATGTATGTTGATGGTACATGAACAGCAAAATCTGTCATGGCTTAGTGGTTCTGTAATTTGATTATGATGCACAGTATCCAGGGTTTGAAGCCTGTCATTGCTTTTTATTTTACTACTGGCCTGACCGGCTAGGAGGTGTGGCTATGTTTAGCCAACTTTGCTCTACTTTGCCCAACATTGCTCTACGTTGCCCAAAGTTGCCCAACGTTGCGCTAGTTGGCGTGGTGCGCAGCTCTGTGCAAACATGTTTTGTATGCGCTAGTTGGCGTGATGCACAGCTACACGTAAAGCCATTGCGCTAGTTAAAGCAGTGCTTAGCTATGGGCAATTATTCTTAAATGTGCTTAATACTGGTAAATGTTGCTTATCAGTGCTTCACATAGGTTACTTATGCATTCATTAGTATGCATGACCGTTTCACCTTCTTATATATATTTAAAATATTGTTCACTACTACATAGGTTCATAGGTTCATACTAGGCTATCTGCCCTAGGGCATTTATAAGCCTAGCCAGAGTGTGTTTGGCTTTCGCCACCCATTTTAAATTAATTTTGCTATGCCCTTTTTCAAGGTTAGTATACTGTGCCTCTGTCTAACAGTGACACAGAAGTGATACCCGGGGTAAGCCTATGATCTCCCATCCACTCATCAAGATTCCTCTTGAAGAGAGTCAATGAGGGACTCTGCCTAACCTGGACTGGGATTTTATTCCAGAGTGAAGGGAGCCTCTGGGTTATGAATCTGTCCCTCCAGCATGTCCTATTTATTTCAGTGCTGAGGTTCAAGTCTCTCGAGCACGTAGCTTGATGGGATGTGGATTTTCTGAGGTGCAGCATGTCCATTAATTCCAGGTTGGACATGGCTTTATACATCAGGCACAGATCGCCTCTGAGCAGGCGGTATGCCACTGAGTAGAGCTGGAGTTTCTTTAACAGGGCAGCATATGGCATCTGTTTGAGCCCTTTGATCCTTTTGGTGAAGTACTTTTGGGGTCTTTCTAGTTGCTGCAGGTGTCTGGTAAGGTACATCCCAAAAGGGGCATTGTACTCAATTATGGGCCTGATGAGGGATGAGTAAAGAGGCACGATGACCTCCCCTGATCTAGATGTGAATCCCTTCATGATTAGGTGGGCTATATAAAATGTTTTTCTAACCACTTTGGACACGTGGTTGTCAAATGAGAGATTGCTATCAACTTGGGTCCCCGGTCTCTAATTACTTCTTCTGTACTTAATGGATTACCACCTATGTGGTAATTTGTGGGCACTTTGTTTTTGCCAAAGGGGATGACTATACACTTTTTAGCGTTTAACTTGAGGCCATGGCTCTGGCACCAGTTGTCTGTTTCTATGAGGCCCTTTAGGAGGATGCTTGTGTCGGCTGGAGAGTCGATTATGGCGCCCAGTTTGCAGTCATCTGCAAACTTGGTCAGCCACAGTCCTTCCGTGTTGGCCTGTACCTCCGAGAAATATATTCCGAACAAGACAGGTCCCAGGACTGAGCCTTGTGGGATGCCACTTGTAACTGGTTTGGAGTCTGACATGGCTCCAGCAATTCTAACCATGTGGGTTCTGTCCTTGAGCCAGTTTGCAACCCATCTAGTGACATAAGGGTTTATATTTAAACTGGTGAGCTTATCTATAATGCCCGAGTGGGGTATTGTATCGAAGGCTTTTGCGAGGTCCAGGTAGGCTGTGTGGACCACCTTCCCCTCGTCAATGGCCTTGGTGACTGTTTCAAAGAAATCGACCAGGTTTAAGAGGCAGGATCTGTCCTTAACAAAGCCGAACTGGGTAGGATCCAGTGTCTGTAGGTCCCCAATATCTTTATTTATGAGGTCCATGATGATCCTTTCCATAGCTTTGCAGACCAAGCTAGTCAGGCCTATGGGGCGATAGTTTCCAGGCTCCGTTGAGGCACCACCTTTGTGGAGAGGGACCACTGTTGCTGTACGCCACTCTTTGGGTACATATCCTGTAGTAAGGCTGAGACTGAACAGTAGTTTTATGTTTGGGTTTAGCTCTTCTTGGAGTTCATGTAGGACGCAGCCCGGGACACCGTCTGGTCCCATTGATGCTGTGTTTTTTGCTTTGGAGAGGGCGGCTCTTACCTGAGCATCTGAGATATCAGTGGAGCAGCACTCTGCTGGATAGATATTTGTCCTTTTGGTGGGGAGGGGGGGGGAGTTTGTGCTGAACCTGTCAGCTAGGATGTTGGCAATGTCTGTGGGTTCAGTGTATTTTTTGTCATTTTGGACTAATTCTGAGCATATCTGGGAATTCCCACCCAGGTTCCTAACATAACTAAAGAAAGCCTTGTGATTATCCTTACTGTCCTGTGCAATTTTTCTCTCGAAGCTGGCTTTAGAAGATTTTATGAGTGTCCGTAGTTTTTTGCTAATACTGACCAGAGGCCATTTAAATGCATTTTAATAGAATTTAAAAGGTAAATGTCAGGAATTATATTTTTATGCACAGATTTCCTAATGAAAATGGAAAGGGGAGTGGTGGGACTCAAACCGGGAATCCCTCCTCTTTGTGCAAAGGCTCTACCACTATGCTATTGCAATCTGGCTTACTTTGCATATTAGTAGTTTACTAACCTCTTCGATGTCTACACTGCTTACTGTAGCTAAGCAATGGGCACACCTGCGCACACACGCGCAAATACGGGCAGCTATTTGGGAATAATAAAAAAAACTAGTTTTAACTTTTATTTCATTTGTACATGGGTTTTGAATGTGGGCGAGTGTAGTGTTGGGGGTATACACATTTGAGCAGACTCGCTCATATCTGCTGACATTTGCAGATTTAGGCACTTGCAGGGGCGTGGATATTTGGACTGCTCGGCAGTCTGACACACCCCCTGCACTCCTACATGCTCCGTGTTAGCCTGGGAGTTGAGTCAGCGCACCCTCATGCATATGCATGACGCGCTGACGTCTAACTCTTAGACGCCAGTCTCCGAGTAGGACTTCATTCATCCTATACAGAGGATTACTGAATCCCCCCTATGTCACACATTCAGTGTTTAAGTGAAATCCATTGTAAATAGAAATGAATCATATTAATTAATTAAACTATCTTCTTTATAAGTAAAACCAACATATTTTAACCATGCTATGACCTTCCTAGTTGAAGTTGTTAGTAAGCCATTAGTATGTGTTCCACATTTTGCCCATTTGTTCCACATTAAGAGGGCTAGTGTTCCTCATTTTGGAGATGGAAGGTTGAGAGCTACGATTACAAGTGTCACAATTACAATAGGGAGCCATGCATAAAGCTGGTTATTGACATCAGCAGGACAAACACTCTGATGACTATTAAACCTTCACATTCTGAGCAATAGCATAGGTAAACGTACACATACCTCTCAACTGTGCAGATTTTCGCCACATATTTTTGGTCCGTTTTTCATAAAATTCTGTTTTCTGGCAAAATAGTTGCAAATCATTAACGACTATAAATTAATGACAGACATTTGACTTTCAGACTTCATACCCTTCAGAAATTTCAGTTCAATGCAAAACCCGTTATTCTATCAACTTTCTAAATTTGTAAGAGTAATATTTAAAACTGTCCATATTTTGGGCCTTTGTTCCATTTTATTTATGGCTTTGTCCGGATTTTCTGCTCTAAGAGGTTGAGAGGTATGAACGTACATTAATATAAAATAAGACAAGCCATAGTTAAATTTTCCATCCTTCTCAACATTGTTACACTCCAGTCTCTGGACCATCAATGCAAGGAACGAACACCAGCAAACTCCATAAGCCTTCGTTCGTTTTTAAAACCTTTGCCTGAGGCTTCCTCTTCGGTTCCTGGCGGTTTTCCTCCCAACGACTCTGCCTGAGGCTTCTGGAGTTTGCTGGTGTTCATACATTGCGTTGGTAGTCCAGAGCATTGGACACTCCGTGAGCCTTTTGGATTTAGGTAGAACTGAAATTATTTTACATATAGTTGTACTTTTCTTCATAAATCACATTATTTATTAAATAGACTTATCCACCCCCCAAAAAAAATTACACTAACAAGAGGAGTGATTGTTTTTTGACCTTTGAATTTTAAGCCACATTCAAATATACGAAGCAACTCACAGGACAAGATGCTATTTTATTTTTGACAGTAGCGTAGCTAGAAAACTTGATGCTGCCATTGTATTTCAAGAATAAAAATGACTACCAATATACATTTTAAGTAGATTTATTGTTTTGCTGAAAACGGCTGAACTGTGAGTGAGAGATGGACAGAGCATCAGAACTGATCATTGACTTGGAATAAGTTGCGGTAGTAAATTTAATGACGCATAGTAGTAGTCGTTTGACCTTAGATTTGTGATTAATCATTGTTTATGTAAAGCTGTTGGTCCCATATTTAATAGAACACGTTTCTGAATGGTGTGGAAAGGAGACGTAAAGGGTGCTGTTTCTATATTACCAATGTCTTTGCTGAGAGGTAATGACTAACTTTATTTGTAAGCACACAATTGTATGATAAGTGTTAGGCTATAAAGTATTTTTAAACACTTGTTTCTGTAACGAAAGTATAACTAAAGTCATGATGAAGAATGGCGGAGTATACCTGGTTAAAAGTTCATTTGAAGAGAATAGTGGTTTGTGTAAAATGTATGCCATGGCATGTTTTTTAACTTAAAATACACCACTTTTTTACGCAGTCATTTGAGAAAACAATCTCATTTGGTGACTGTGGGTCTAAACGGGATATTGAGCAACAACGTGCAATATAATATGCATTGTTTTATTTTGTGATAGAATAAAATCTTAAAGGAAAAAAGTAGACAAAAATATTTCAAAGCAACTTTTGTGTTTTTTTTTTCGATTGGTATGATTTAGCTGTTTTTCCTGAATTTGTTTGACGGGTGTCTTACGCGAACCGTACTTTTTTGTTCTAACTTACGTGACTAACTTTTTTATTGGGGGGGGTTACAGTTAAAAAGGCTTTGCACATTTTTAAAGCGTGACTTGGAATAACAGTTGGGGTATGTACCAATTTTAAATGTAATGTGTTTGACATCAGCTTGATAGTGAGTATACAAAATTAAAATTTCTGAGACATTAGTCATACAAAGGAAAACGCGTTATTTCGGCTAATGTGCCCATTCTTTTTGTTCATTCCAAGTAAGTTGAGTATTTTGTTGTAACTTCAACATTATTGCCGTTCTAACGTCTTGGGAGTATGTAATAAAAATATGTGCGCCTAATCATTTCAGTGCTTAACGTTTGTCTTTTTGTTATGTTTCCACACTGCCCGTACCACGTATTTTCATCTGTAACCGTTGTCTGAATATCAGGCATTGCTCTTTGCTATTTAGTCACTCCAGATTCCTTAGCTGCTTGGGAGAAGCAGAGCTTTTTCAATTTGTAGTGGACTCTAACTGAAAGAAAGAGCTATTTGATTAGTTTGTCACGGCTTATGGACAGGATCATAGCCAGAAATTTGGTACTTAAACTTGATTGCTACCCCCAGGGGAGCCCGCAGGAGTGTGTGTGTGTGTGCGCGCGCGCGTGCGCGCGAGCACAAACCCAGCCCCCCTCCAGTGTCCCGTTACTTGGCTATTTCTCCCCAGTTGCCATAAACACCGTTCAAGACCCTTAGTGTGCATACTGTTGTATGCTTTACTTCTAAAATTATTACAAATATTTGGATTTAATTTACAACTTTTATTGCAAATTTTATAGGACAAACACTGAGACATTTGGTGAACAAAGCAATAGTCTTACAACGAATAAGCAAACAAAGCAA
The DNA here is from genome assembly GCF_019279795.1 of Protopterus annectens. Taxonomy (NCBI): domain Eukaryota; kingdom Metazoa; phylum Chordata; order Ceratodontiformes; family Protopteridae; genus Protopterus; species Protopterus annectens. The sequence continues at coordinate 800,639,147 of NC_056726.1, forward strand.
CAGCCTTACAATGTTGTTTTTTTTAAATGTAAACCGTCATTTTAGCCTATTTTACTGCTATATTTGACAGTGTTTTTACCAAACTGACAATCATCTTATGTTATAGTGATAGTGGCTGCTACTGTGTTTGCGTTTTTTGTGTACTGTATGCTATTGTGTCACAAATTACTACTGTGTTACTTAAGTGCATGTTATCCTTCTCATATTGTTAATTTTCTCCTTGCATTTTGTGGCTGGAACTGTTTGTTTATTGAGTAGTGCATGCTATTGTGTCACTACTGCTTTACTTAAGTGCATATTGCACGTGTTTCTAATGCAAACATAGCAAAGGCTATTTGTTAAGAATTACTTTGTGGTAGTGAGAATGGATAACGGTACTGCATGCTGTATGTCTGCTTTTAGCCTGATTAGCTGCTTGTTTTTAAAACTATACTAAGGGACATAACACAGGTGGACAGTGGTCTCACCTTCGATAACCACATTGCCACAACAGTCAGGAAATCCTTCTATGTGGCACACCTCATCACTAAGGGCTTTTCATCCAGAAAAAAGGAGGTCATTGTTCCACTGTACTCACCCCTCATTAGACCCATTATAGAATACAACGCCCCATTTGGTATGTACCTCTCAAGACATCTGCAATAACTGGAAAGGCCGCAGAAATACCTCACTAAAAGAATCACAGGCCTAAAGCAGATGCCTTACGCTGACCGCCTTAACTCCAGCTATACTCTGTCGCTTAACATACAAGGCCATGTCAAACCCAGAGCTGTTGGACATGCTACACTTAAAGAAATCCCAATCCCTCAGAGCCACACGCTCCAGGGATCTAAACCTTGTCATCACAATAAACAAAACATGCTGAAGGGATAGGTTCCTGACCCAGAGACTCGCCAGACTCTGGAATAGATTGCCCATACATATCAAGCAGAGTGCCTCTTTGGCCCTCTTCAAAAGGAACTTTGACGATTGGATGGGAGAAAGGAAATTCACCCCGAGGATCACGTCAGTCGCCCTGTTAGACAGGGGTCCAGGGAAGTAAATAGTGTGGGAAGAAATAGCCAGGGAATTGTTATGGCTAGGCTTGTATAGGCCCTAGGGCTGATAGCCTAGTACCAATCTATGAACTTCTAAACTTGGAATAGTAACTCAATACTTGTGATAAAATCTGTTAACAGAGCTGCTTACCATATGGCTGCTCTTAGCTTGTCTAGCTACCAGTTCTCCTAAGGACTGCTTTTACAAGGAAAACGTACTTGATAGCTGTTGTCCGGCATCTAGATTAAATGTTTAATATCAAACAAGGACACAGCATTGTAGAAAACCTTAACAATTATTACTTGCATCACAGTCTGATTGCAAGAGTAGTGTATAAAGCTAGTGATATATTTTAACTGTTTGTTGACCATTTATGTGACTAAAAAGCATATACTGTGCTTCGTAGCTGTACGGAGCTCATGAGTTACCATATATTACATAGTTTAAGTAACAGTGTTATGCCTGCTTGACTGGTGACTAGTTATTAGTGCTGATAAAGTCTTTCTCGTAATAAATGTTTTCTTTCTAGGTAGTCCCCCTCAAACTGCCCCAGTGTAAGACACTCCTGAGTGAAAGGACGTTACCCTGAAAAACTTACCTGCTACAAGTCTTTGAAGTCCAACCTGCAACTTGAATAATGTTAATATCATAACATGTACCAGTATCTTAACACTCTACCTATGTACTGTTTCATGCTGCCCTGGGTCTAAAGGCACCTTTAGGCTCCCTCCATATTGTGTAACCTAGCTAGATTTTCCCCACAGATCTTACCCCTTTAACCTACAAATCTAACCTGCACACAGTAATTTCATCCTGCTCCCCTGCACATAGCCCATAAAATATACCCTGCAGCTCTTAATTAATCTCTGCAAGGGGACAATCTGTAGATTAAAAGTAGCCCATAAATTTGGTGTAAAACTAAACTAGTAAAATACAACCAAAAAAATACATTGGCATGAAATTAAACTAGTACAATACAGCCAGAATGATACTTTGGAAAAGAAACAAGTAAGCCCAGGGATATAATTGGAGTTATGCCTCCCCCGTGCTTACAAATCTCCACAAATCCAACCTAAACAAACTTGATAGTTGTTATAATAAGATAGCCAAATTCGCTACAGTCTCTCCCATCAGAACACATCACTGTGAATGCCTAAAAAAATTAAATTGGCTAGAACTACCACTACTACTTCAACTCAATCAACTATCACTAGCCCACAAAATAATACATAACTCTGAAAACACCCAGCCCTGCAAAATATTTTGCAACCCTATACAACCGCCAGGCCCTTGAGGTCTAGCACACAAAACCTCCTCAAAGTAACCAAATATAACAATAAAGCTGGTAAGTCTGTCTACAGCCACTGTATAGCAAAAACCTGGAACTCACGTCCTGCCCACATAACTGACAACAAATCCCCATCACAGTTCAAGAAACTTGTTAAAACACACTTTTTGAATAATCGACCGTGCTCATGTATCCCCCCTGGCTAATGTCTCATTAGAACACTTACCTAACTTAAGTAACTCTGCTAAGCTAACCAATCATAGTACTGTACCCACTTAGGACTGTTAATCTGCTGCTCATCCCATCTCTCTAGGAGTTAGGGAAAACTACCCCAGCAATGTTGTGCTTTCCATAAGCAACTAAAACCAGGAGAAGACATATTGTAAATCAATTTGTTATCCTTCCCAACTATAGCGAGCATCATCTGCTCTCTCTCTCTGCTTTTACTCTGATAGTAAATCTATCACAGGAATCCTAAACTTAGGAATATCTTCTAAAATTTAATATTATATTGTAGAGAATGAATGTATCTTATCTGTTAGCTAATGTTTGTTTGTGCCTTTCTGCTTTTCCCGGTTAGGGGTCGCCACAGCGGAACTCCGGTCCGCTAATGATTAGAAGTAGATTTTTAAGTGCCGAGTTGCTGGCCCTGACGCACAACCTTCAACGAAGGTACGCCCATTCACGCATGTCTCCACACAGAAGATGCTCTAGCTGAGAATCGAACAGGACAACGTCTTACTGTGAGGCGACAATGTTACCGCAGCACCACCACCACTAATATGTATGTCAAAATCTCTTCTATGGAAATTGTATGTCAAAAGTCTATCCTTAAAGCTATAATTTGTTAAAAATGTTTCTCTTGGAGCTTTTCTCCCTGGGCCTCCACCGAAAATGGACTTGTAATCCAGTTGGACTCTCCCGGTCAAAAAATGTAAAATAAAATAAATAAATAAAATGAAAACAGACTTAGCATTAAAACGTCCCTACCTTTGAAACTCACATTCACTGAAACAGCATTGAAACCCACATTCAAAGAAAATGCATCTGGCCAGTGACAGGTTAAGTGTACTGTTGAGCTGTTTTCAAATCATAGGTCCATTGCATACATTTTTAGGACCATGGTTCTTTGATTCACCTTCCTAACTGTATTAATTATATAATAATCAAATTATATCCCTTGTATAATACAGCAACACTTGTTAGAGTGTGTTTTAAATTTATAGTTTTCAACATTTTCCAATAAGCAATGAAACAAAACACATGAACCAGTAATAACAAACTGCCCAGTTCAGAACTTTTCAACCGTAAAAGGTCACTCAAACTTCTGTCATTACAATTGACACTCCACCAATATCAGTCAGTATGCACAATCTCTGCAGAAGTAAGTCATCTGAATAATTTCACATCAAAGAGATCTGAAACTAATGATGAGGTTGTTGCTAGAAAACAACTTTACATTTCAGTGTTTCATCTATAAATTCACTGCCTGTTGCCCTTGAAAAATAAATTGCTTATGGTAACTTAAAAAAAATGGTAAGCTGGTATTTTGCAATGGGGAATGGGTGGGAAGCTGAAAAACAGGTACATAGTTACTAAGCATCTTATCCAACGGAGGACATACTCAGGACTGCAGCACCCCACCCCCTTCAAATACAAATCTACATACTGTGAGAGTAGAACCTACAGCTCTTTGCATCAAAATGCAAGCTTTCTACCTGCTGTGCTATCAACACTGCTTTAAAATTCCATACCACAATAGTGATATCATTTGCTAAACAAAACATTTAAGCAGACTTAGCATGAGCAGCAGTAAACTTCTCTTCCTTGAAGCTCACAATTCCTTGAAAATGCACTTGAAAATAAATTCCACCTGCTAACTCTGCATTTCACTCACACACACCCCTCAACCTCTTAGTGCAAGAAATCTGGACAAAGCCTAAAATAAATAAGGACAGATTATAAATATTGCTCTCATGAACTTAGAAAATTGCTAGAATAACAGGATTTGTGTTAGTATTCATTTTTCTAAAGGCTATAATGTCTAAAACTCAAATGTCTGCCATTATTTAGCAATTTCAATCCATTTTAGGAGGAATATGGGGCAAAAATCTGGACATTCTGCAAAAACCTGGACAGCTGAAGGGTATGCTACCTCCCTCTTACACACACACACACGCACACACACACACACACACACACACACACACACACACACACACACACACACACACACAAAATAACTCTCAATCTCTTAGTACAGAAATCTGAACAAAGTGTGTTATAATGTTATAGACAAAGACCTAAAACAAGGGACACATTTAGAAAGTTGCTAGAGTAATAGGATTTGTATTACAATGCATTTTCTGAAAGATATTAAGTCTGAAACTCAGTCATCATCATCATCATCAGCCCCCTTTTTCCCATTTTTCTTCATGGGGTCGGGGTATCGTGTTAACTGTTGCCAACTCTCTCGATTCAGTGCCACACTCCTGCCTTCTTCAACACTCATGCCTGACTGTCGCAGATCTTCTTTCACACAATCTATCCAACTCTTTGCTGGATGTCCACACTTCCTCTTACCTTCTTCCTGTCTGCCCCAAATCCTCCTCATCAGATTGTCATCTGCTTTTCTACACATGTGCCCAAACCACCGTAATCTGTTCTCTTTGATCTTTTCTGCAATTGGAGCTACTTTGGCTACTGCTCTTATGTCCTTATTTCTTCGGCTGTCACACCGTTTGCATCCTACCACCTTTCTCAGGCACTTCATTTTCATCACCTCTGTCTTCTTCAACTGTTCTGCCTTTACTGCCCAGGTTTCTGTGCCATAAAGTAGTACTGGTTGCACCACTGTTTTGTACACCTTACTTTTCAGCTTCTTTGGCAGTCTTTTGTCATGGACTACACATGGTACTCTATGCCAATTGGCTGCAGCTCCTCTGATTCTAGCTTTCACCTCTTCATTCAGACTATCCTTCTCCTCAACTACTCCTCCCAGATTCTTGAAGCTGTTTACCTGTTCTACTATCTTCCCTTCTATCTCTATTCTCAGCTTTGTCTGATTTCCCCAATTTGCTGCCATTAAAGCCGTCTTATCTGTGCTTAGTTTCATCCCATGTGCCTTCAGATTTGCATTCCATTCTCCTATCCTATGCTGAAGTTTTAGCTCAGAGTTTGCCTGTACTGCCACATCGTCTGCATACAGCAGCTTTGTTGATCCATCCCCTCCAACCTGTTTGCTAATGTAGTCCATCACCTGTACGAACAGCAGTAGGCTCAGAGCTGAATCCTGATGTACACCCACTCCCACTGGGAACCCATCTGTGAGACGGAACACTGTTCATACTTGAGTCATTAGGTCCGTGTACATAGCCTGCACTAATTCTACCAATGTTTCTGGGACTTCAAACCACCTCAGTACTGCCAAGATCAGCTTTCTTGGGACCCTGTCATATGCTTTCTCCAAGTCTAGGAATGCCCAGTTGGAATCTCTCCTCATTTCTAGCTTCTTCTCAAGTATCTGTCTCAATGCAAACATCGGGTCAATTGTGCTGCATCCTGATCTGAATCCAAACTGCTCATTCCCATCTTACATTCCACTACTCTGCATATCCGTTTATCAATCACGCTCTCCAGAATTTTCATGCAGTGTGATAGGAGTTTGATGCCTCTGTATTGCCCACAGTTGTGGATATCCCCTTTGTTCTTCTACACTGGCACGAGTATGCTTTTTCTCCAGCCATCAGGGATACGCCTTTCTCTCCGCACTGCTATTAGTACCCTCAGGAGCCCTTTCTCCCCTATCTCACCCAGCATCTTTAGCATATTTGCTGTGACCTCATCTGAGCCTGCTGCTTTCCCTGACTTCATCTTCCTGAGATTTACTTCTTGTAGGGTGGGCTCCTCTTCTTCCCTCATCATAGGCTGTTTCTGAGGCAGTACAGCTTCTGTGGGGTTTTCTTCATTCAGAAGCCATTGGAAATACTCCTTCCATCTGCCTTTGATGTCCTCTGGACTGGTGAGCAGGTTGTGTCTGGCATCCCTTATGAAGGGTGTCTGACTATCTTCATTATCTTTCTGCCTTTGCCTTGCAACTTGATATAGTTTCTTTGTGCCCCTTACTGAGTCACTTTCCAGAAGTTGGTAGATTGCCTCCAATGCCCTATTCTTTGCTATTGCAACTTCTTTCTTAGCGTCTTTATTAGCCATCAAGTAGTCCTTCCTAGCCTGGTCAGTCTTTTGTATCTCCCACTTCCTCCTGCACTCCTTTCTTTTGATGACTTCCTGGACGTCTGCATTCCACCACCAGCTTTCCTTATGTACCTTATTTCCATACCTGGCTTGACCATGTATAGTTTCTGTCTGAAACTCGGTGATTTTTCAAAAAAAAAAAAAAAACAGAATTTTTATGAAGAACAGATCAAAAATATAAGGCAAAAAGCTGGACATTCTGTGAAAATCTGTACAGTTGAGAGGCATGCAGACATACATCCCTCTACCTCCTTAGAAAGTGGATAGAACTACATGTTTTGCATTAGTATGCATTTTCTGAAGGATATGAAGTCTAAAGCTGAAATGTCTGCCATTATTTTCTGACTTCAGTCCTCAATGATTTGCCAGAAAAACAAATTTTGTGAGAAACAAAACAAAAATATGAGGCAAAATTCTGGATAATTGCGAGATATGCCCCCACTTACCCACACTCCTGCCTCCCACTTACACACACACACACACACACACACACACACACACACATACACACACCCTTACCTCCCTCTTACACACACACACACACACACACACACACACACACACACACACACACACCTACTTAGGATCATAGGAGGTTACTAGGCTAATGGCCCTGGGACCCTTAGAAATCTAGCCAAGAGTTTATCCCCAAAAAAGAAACCTCAGTCAGCACCTGTCACCCCTGTCAATGAGGGATGCAGGTGGAACCCTGGGGACAAATTTGTGGTTTCCCCATCTACTCAAAGTTGTGCTTGAAGAGGGTCAGTAAGGTACTCTGTTTGACGTGTATGAGAAGTCTATTCCAGAGATGGGGCAGGCTCTGGGAGACAAATCTGCCTCTCCAACAGGTTTTGTTGATGTCACATAATAGATTTAGGCCATTCGAGTGGGTAATCTTCAAGGAGTTCAACTTACAGACATGGAGCATATCCATTACGGCAGGGTCCAAGATTGCCTTGTAAGCAAGACATAGATCACCCCTGGGAAATCTGTATGATACCGAGTAGAGTGATAGTGATTTGACCTGTCCGCAAGGACAGGTATTGGAGGCCATGAATTTTCTTTGTGAGGTATTTCTGTGGCCTTTTCCATTGGTGCAGGTGTTTGGAGAGGTACATACCAAATAGGTCTTTTTCCCCCTGGTCTACCTCTCTGCTGCTGTGCGTCTCTGGCTATGGAATCCATACTTCAAATAAGCTGTCCAGCCTGCCTGTATTGCCCTCCAGTGGGAGACTGCCCTGTCGCTGTTGACCAACGTCCTACACCCACCATATCTTCTGCTGTCCATTATCTAAACTGAGGATCTGAACCTTAACCTCCCTGTGTAACAGTCCCTCTATGAAGAAAAGTAAAACATAAGAAAGTATGTGTTCCTAATACAACTGACTGTTTTAAAGCTAGTTCTGTCTAGTTACTCCAGGTTATTTTAAGCTAGTTCTGGTTCAGATACTCCAGGTTATTTTTTATACAGCAGCCAAAGCCTTTCCTTACATTCTAGCTTGCCCTCTCCTCTTCTCTCCTCTGTTCTTTAAACATAACTCCTTCCCCCTTGTACTTGTAATCTCCCAGCCCTGCTACTTTTCAGAAGAAGCTACTCCTTACTATATAACTTTTGTCCACTAGGTGGCGCCCTTCTCCCTGTCTTACCCCACTGACTCAAAACTCTTCCCTTAGGCTTGCAGGTTATATATATTTGTAGAACTGCTGCCCCTACATCTTTTTTTTTTCCTTCCACCTGTACTCCAATTCACTTACATTTCTCTGTCTACTATCCCTACTGCTTAGACCTGTACCTTCTACCCATCCCCAAACTTTCCTTACCAAGTCAGCTCTCCACTGATAGTTTTTTTTTTGGCCTCTCTCGTTCAGTGGCTCTACCGCTCCGTTTGCCCTACGGGCTCACTCTGCTCCCCTACCCTACCCCCAAATTCCACCCACCCCCAGTACATCTACCTTTATAGTCACCTGAATCTCCTCCCCATTTCCCTTCAGCCTATCCCATCTCTTTGCTCCTCCCCCTCCTAGCTGCAGTTCAATTAAGTACCCCTCCCCCTCTCTATTCCCTTACCTGACTGCACTCTCACATATACTTCTCTACCTTACATCTCCAAACTCTCCCACTTACTCTACCTCCTCTTCAAACATCTATCCTACTCTATTCATCCATGTCTCTTCCACATCATCTTACCTGTTTTACATGTATTCTCCTTTTAATAACTCTCTATAATGTAATCTCCTATTCCTCTACCAAACTACCCTCCTCTTTCCCCCTCCCCTCCTCCTCCACTCTCTCCCTTCCCCACTCTTTGACATTCCACTTTTCTTTAATATCCCCCTCCCTACTTCAACCTAATCCATTTCATTATTTTAAACTAAAACTCCATACAGTTTATTTAAAACCTCCAGCTATCAAATCTAAATTACATCTCCCTCTAACTTTATGTCACAATCCAAAGTCTCCCCTCCTCTCTCCCTTTTCTTGGCTTGCTCTAGCAGGAGACATCCACCCCAACCCTGGGCCAACACCTAGTAACAATCTCTCTCCCACTACCTCCTCTGTTAGAAACAGTCATAAATACCTTAAGTTCATTACCATTAATACCCAGAGTATAAATAACAAAATAACAAACTTCCATGCTTGGCTAAATCACACTGCACCTGACATAGTAGCAGTAACAGAAACCTGGCTAAAACCACAATGTGTTAACTCTGAGATTATACCACCTGGCTTCCAGGCTCTTCGATTTGATCGCCAAAACAAAAAAGGAGGTGGAGTAGCCTTAATCTACAACTGCCTGCTGAATCTCTGCCCTTACCAGAATCCCATTCCTCAGTTTAATAATGCCGAACTAATCATAGGAATCCTCAAAATGAATAACTTTAAAAGTATCTGTATTATAGCCATCTATATTCCCCCTGGTGACAACACTTCCACCCTAGAGAATATTCTCTTATGGGCCTCAAACAACATCAAACTTGAGACTTACATTCTAGGTGATGTCAACATCGACTGGAATAAAATTAATAACAATACTCCCACCCTGTCTATCAATCTTTATAATTTTACTCAACTAATAAACAACATTACCAGATCTAACAAAAATAACCCCCCAGGGTCCATCTTGGACTGGATCTTAGTCAGCCACCCTAATAACATCTCTGACTCTGGTATACTACCTGACTCAATAAGTGATCATCTTCCAGACTTTATTAACCGAGCTACCCAACAGCTCCCTCACCAACACCAATATGCTTACACTCATAACCTCACTAATTTTAACCCTTCTATATTCTCTGAAACCCTTAAACTAACAAATTGGGATAAACTCTTCCTCTAGATGAAGCCTTAGAAGTCTTCAATACTACCTTCCTTAAAATCCTACACTCCCAAGCCCCACCTCGAACAAATCAAATAAAATACAACTCTGCCCCTTGGCTAACTAAGGACACTAAAACTCTCATGCTACAAAGAGACAAAACATGGAAACTCTACAATAAAAATAAACACCCAGCTTCATTCCTTCAATTTAAGCAACTCCGCAATCTCACCAAAAAACTTATCACAAAAGATAAAAAAAATCGTACTACACCAAACTACAGTCTACCCTCTCAAACAATCCCAAAAAATTCTGGAATTCCATCAACTCCCTCTTACATCCAGGTACTAAATCCAGTCCCTGTCCAGACAACAATAAGACTGACACAGAAATTGCAGCCCTTTTTAACTCCTTCTTTACCAGCTCCATAGCCAAACTGACCAAATCCTTCTCCAGTTCCACCCGCTGCCCTACCCCTAAGCCTTCTCCCCCTTCCTCTCCCCACTCCTGCTCCCCTAAACCCCCTCCCACTTTTTATCTAAAACCTGTGTCAACCACCTGTATCAAAAAACTTCTTTCCAAACTCAAGCCATGCTCCAATGCCCCCAACAATATCCCATCACTCTTTCTCAAGCTCGCAGCAGATGGCATCGCCATACCCATCAGCATTCTCATCAATAGATCCATCCAGGACTCTTATGTTCCCAAACTGTGGCGAGCTGCCTACATTCTGCCCCTTCATAAAGGAGGCAAAAATAATAGCATTTCTAATTTCCGCCCAATAGCCATTCTTTCACCAATTTCAAAAGTACTTGAAAAATGTATCCACCTGCAGCTCATGCCCCACCCCCTAAATAACCATCTCCTCACCCCTACTCAACATGGTTTCCATCCTGGCCACAGTACCATTACTACTCTCCTCTCTTTCGTAGACATTGTCAACCATGCCCGTGATTCTGGAGATATTGTCTCCACCGTCCTTCTTGACCTTTCCAAGGCATTTGACATGATATCACACACACTCCTTCTCAACCACCTTTCTAACCTCAATCTCTCCCTCGATTCCCTTTCTTGGTTCAAAAGTTATCTCTCAGATAGATCCCAAGCTGTGAAATGGCAAATGGGTACCTCTACCTTCCTACCTACCCCTACCGGAGTTCCTCAGGGTTCTATTCTCGGACCTATGCTCTTTAATATCTTCATCAATGATTTTCACTCTGCAATTCCTCATTTTCAAATTGTGCAATATGCAGACGACTCCACTTTAATCTGCTCAGCCTCTAACCTTTCCGAGCTCCAGGCCAAAACCCAATTGGCCTTCACAACTACAGAGAATTGGATGCTTCAAAACCATCTCTCCCTTAATGCCAATAAATCCCATATCATTCTCTTTTCCCCCTCAAAAGCACTCCCTCTTGATAAGCCATCTTTCAAGATCACCAGCCTCTCCCACTCTTCAATAGAAGTTGTTAGTTGTGCCAAATTACTTGGTGTTACCATTGATGAACATCTGAAATTTAATACTCATATTCAACTAAACATAAAAAAACCATCAGAAGCTCGGAATGCTTTACAGAAATGCTAACTTTCTATCATCAGCTACAAGACAAACACTCGCCTCTACCTTCCTTCTCCCTTCTGTATTGTATGGTGCTCCTCTTCTAACCAACCTCACAGCTTCTATCTCCTCAAAACTTGAAAGTTGCTACTACAAAATTGCCAAATTTGCTACTAACTCTACTCATTGTACACACCATTGCATCTCCCTCCATAGTCTTCAATGTCTAGAACTCCCTAATCATCTTGATTACCTCCAACTTACTACTGCACACAAACTAATTTTTAAACCCACTGCTTGCCCTTCACTATCTAATATCTTGCCCTTCTACACTCCTCTCAGGCCCCTAAGATCAGGCCACCAAAATATTCTTTCAGTACATAAACCTAAACGACCCCCTGGCCACCTTATACTTTCTTATACTATAGCAAAAAAATGGAACTTGCTTCCTCCCCTACTAAGAGTCACTACAAGCCATGAACAATTCAAATCTCTTGTCCATTCTCACCTCTCCCAAAACTGGAAATGTAATTGTATACTTTCTACCTAGATCCTATTTACATCCCAGTTTCAATATTCCCCCTCCTGTCCCTCTTCTTCCAACACTTTCCTCAACTCCCCACCCTCTACTTCTTTATCTCCTTTTCCCCCTGTTTAACTCTATGTAAATTCCTTTTATATCCTCACCTCGCCACTGCCTATATGCCTATTATTGCAACTGTATCTTTTACCATTTCCATAAGATGTATCTTTCACCTCAAACATAAAATGAATATTTGTCTAACTGTTCTTTTTTATCCTCTTCCTGGCATCTCTTCTCCTTTAAATTCTTTGCACCTCCCTTTTCCTACACTTCTGCTTGATTTACTTCATGTGCATTTTATATCTATGTATATATTTTTTTCTTCTATGCTAACAATACAATTGTATAAAAATGCTATTTTTACTTGTTTGTAAATTGTTAAGTGTGCAATGTTTTAGGAATACGGAGCTTTAAGTGTGCAATGTGTTTATAATATGGAGTTTATAATATGGAGCTTTTCTCCCCGGGCCTCCACTGAAAACGGGCTTTCTGGCCCAGTGGACTTCCCTGGTTATCAAACTGGAAATAAATAATAAATAAATAAATAAAGGTCATAGTCAATAGTCTATTATTGGCCTAATGAGGGAGGAGTACAGAGAGGTAATAACCTCAACATGTGTACGCAGGTCGCTCACCACATGTTGTATGCTTAGGGGGATGCCACTGATGTGGTAATTAGTAGGGTCTGTGTTTTTGCTGAATGGTATGTTAATACATTTTTTTGTGTTTAACTTAAGGTCTTGACTTTGGCACCAGTCATTTGTTGCTATGAGATCCTCTTGCAGTATGTTAACATAATTTGGGGAGTCAATGACAGCACCCAGCTTACAGTCTTCCACAAACTTGGTCAGCCACAGGCCTTTTGTCTTTGCCCAGACCTCTGAGAAGTAGATACAGTAGGGCTCCCAGGACAGATTCTCACAAAGTTTCCCCTAGTCAATACACATACTACTTCGGGTCTGCTGTGAAAAAAAATGGTCTAGTGTGTCTTTTCCAGTCAACAAAAGACGACCAAAAAAAACTTACAGTTAATAGATCACCATCCTTCATATGCCAATAGATAACCCACTGAGCAGATTATTAAGTAAGTTATAAAACACAGAAAAAGTGACATGGTCTTTTCAACTCTAGTCACTGTCACTTTTGCCGTCACTGCATGAGAATTCTTCTAGACTAGTCCATTTGGCAACTACCCCAAGTTAAGCACTGCCTTACATTTTGTGCTAGACCAACCATAAAATTGTCACTTAATGGATAATCCTTATTTATTCAGTCATTTTTTTCAGTCAGTCATCCCTTTTAATACATGTATTTACTTTTGTCTAGATCATACTAAAGGAGTTTCCTGGATTACTGAAGTGCATTTGACAATTCTTGATGAAAAATGAAATAGATCCTTTAAACACTTTCACTGTCCAGTTACAAAAAGATTAAAAATAAATCACAAATTTAGCTGTTACATATTACTAAACCAAAAGGTAATCAAACTAACGGAATAGTTACAAGTGCATTTCTTTTAAACAATTTTACAACTAGGAAGGAAAATATTGTACATTGAGGTCAAAGTACTGACTACACCAACTTTTAAAGAGAACCTGATACTTTACCTTTCCCCAGGAGCTTCATTTTTCTCAAAGTCAAAAATACATTTCACACAAAGCAAAACATCTACTAAAGTAACCCAAATATCAGGAACTTCACAAATCTTCAGAAGGAAAGCTGTCTGGACATTTATGCTGGTAACTGTTTTCCCCCTAAGTATTACATATTTCTTTAACACAACTGCTCAAAATGAGACCACACTAAAATTAAACACACTGACTTTTCTAACCACAGCATAACAACTAAATACCATGTCTTTTATGACCCACATTTTAGCATCTGGAAATATTTTCTTATTAAAATTACTTGAGAAAAAAATTATGCTGAGCTGTACAACAAACATTATTACATAATGAGACAAAACAAATTTATGTAATCACAACTTTTTTGGGTCTCTCATAAGCAAACATCCTCAAAATAAGGATTTTCTCATCTTAACCAAGGTAACTATACAGCTACATGCCTTCTCCAAATGTGATGTCATGAACAGGCTTAGATAATTACTGTTAAAGCCAACTATGTAGTATGAAACACAAATGGAGGTGGGCAGTGCAGTATACCTTGGTAGACAAATCTGTATGTAAAACGACTGCTGAAATCTGCTTGCTGTTAAAGTTATTTTTTCAAGATGCAATGTGCTAAAATAAATCTGCCTCTTCAAAAACAAATTATACTGATTTACATGTCTTTCGGTAGTACTCAAATATTCTGCAAGCCGAAAATCTTCACCCAATAGAGAAGTATCCATATTGCTACCTTCAAATATTAGCACTGCATTAAAATATTAACTTAGAAGAAATCCTGAAAACCTGATTAATAACTGGAAAAATACAGCAAAAATCTCCATGGAAGGCAAGACTGCAAGAACAGTGAGTATACTCCAAGAAATACATTTCTTAAATTTCCTTACTAGGATTCAGATGATATTACAGCTGAGCATTTTAAGGTCACACTTTAAAATTTACTGAAAAACACGCATTTACCTTAGATGCACATGTGGACATGACTCTAATTTGCTATTTAGATATGTTACACAAATGTACAAAAACGTGCCTTCGTTGAAGGTTGGGCATCGGGCTGGCACCTCGGCACCGTAAAAATAACTGCCAATCATTAGCGGATCGGCGTTCCACTGTGGCGACCCCTAACTGGGAAAAGCTGAAAGAAGAAGAAGAAGAAGAACACAAATGTACAAAAAAAATATCTAAACAAAAAAGCTACAGTAAAACTTTGTGAACTCATCAGAACTGTTACAGCATTACATCAGAAACAATTATAAATAGCCAAGAGCAGATGATGAGGAACCAGTCAGATTACAGATAGGATGTCAACCTAAGGCCAACTGTCTCCTGGCTTTGACAGAAGGATTTTACCTCCATAATTCAAATCTCAAAACAATTTACACTTACTCAAATCACTGATCTGTTTACTGACACTTTCAGCAAGCAAACGCAAAGGGAAAGACACAGGATAAACAACCTTCAATGAAAAAGATGGCACAAAATGAACAATCTGCCCCATCAACAGAAAATGAGCATGAATTCCAACTTTAATAACTTAAGCACCAAAGTCAAAAAGAGAATAAAGTGGTCTACAACTTCTAGTAGTGCAGCACAACAAGCAAATTACTAACTCAGAAAGACTACCCATAGTTTTTACTTATGACAACAGACATAGTTTGTGTCAAATCAGTACAAGGACAAGACCTTCACTTTTAACTGTCCCACAACACCTGACCCTGACCACACAAAAATGTTCACTTCCAGCCCTCAAAAATAAAAAGGGCAACAGGATGCTTAAAATGGCTATTCATTCTAACAGGTTTAGAAAAAAAAGGTACACTAAAGCCCCCCACACATACAAATTCACACACACGCATACAGATCATCTTTATTCAACATTTGAAAGAAAGAAAACAAAGCCACTTTATTCGAACAGGAAGCTATAGGCGATGTTACCTGAGTTCTGGCTGTGTGAGGTTGCCCACAGTTACCGGGGCTCATGGGGGCATGGTGACTCCTTTGTTGCCTTCCAACCCAAACCTGGTTGCCACCACCATACTGGTTCACTATGTCTGCTGGTCCCTTGTTGCTCCCATCTTGGGGACTATTACTGTAATCAGATCCTACAAAGTTCTGGTAAACTCTAGCAGTGCTAGGGGATATCAGAAGCTGGTTTAAGTTTGGAGTGGAAGTAGGCTGATGGGTTCCAGTCCCAGGACCATGCTTGAACAGCTGCCATTGTTATTGAAAAGAGGACACCAAGGATGGCTTGTTACCAGGGGGTACCCCAGCCTGCTGGTTGTTACTGTTCTGTGACTCCTTAACCCTGCCTAGGATAAGCAGCCCTGTTTGAGTATGAACCATAAGAACTACTTCTTACACAATTGAAAACACACATACATACACACACCTACCTTTACCTACCTACTTCTTACATACACACAAACACACCCCTGCCTATTTCTTACATCCACAGACTCCTACCTACCTATTTCTTACACACACACACACACACACACACACACACACACACACACACACACACACACATACACATCTCTTAAACACTTAAACACACACACGCACACACCTACATCTCACTTCTACATTCGTCCGCAGTCCAAATGTCCTCTGGAATTAAAATTCCCAGTAAGCGCAAAAGACGAAGACATAAACCATCGGTTGTACAGACACAAAAGGCGAAAAGAGGTCGCAAACACCTGTTGTCTCTGTGCGACTGGACGGGATGCAAAGGGCATTCTTAAAGAGGAACTCCCTTTAAAAAAAAACTTTTTTTTTTAAATTAAAATAAAATTAATTTCTTGGCCAGGTGCCCTTGGCTGCCCCCCCAACCACCCAGTAATTAAAAATGTACTTAACCATCAACATGTTACCCCTATACGTTTCAGAAAGAGGTACATTGTTTTCAGTCATTGCCACTTACAAGATTGATGTTCTATAGTCCTATCTCACCTTCTTTCTTTACATATGGGATCGGAGCCGATCCTTGGCTCTGACTTGGCCTGTTTACAAGCTGAAGACTTCTGGTTGGCTCGTGGCTAGGTAGGTATCCCATGTTGCACCAGTACAATCCCCAGATCTTGTTTGCGACGTCGACGAGTTCGGTTGTGCACCTCTTTGGCTCTGGCTAATTGATTGCATTTATTTCCACTTTTACTAAATTTTCTTGGCTGTTTAGTTTAGAATAGTTTAATATAGTTAAAACTGTTACTGTTTATAGTAATCAGTTACCATAGTTGTTATTGTAGTTGTTATTAGAGTTGTTAACTTTTACTTGCGCCATTTCATGCAATTCTTGGCCTTTGGCCTTTTCTTACTTCGTTGGTATCCCGTGTACTGGTTTTTCTAGATTGGATTAGCATAGGCGTTTTTTGTGCACTATTATTCTATGTGTATTGATAGAGTTTTTGGCAGTTTTCTACTTGTTATTTAGCCTAATTAATTAGCTTGTTGTTAGCATCATTGGATTGCTAATATTGTTAAAAGAACTATGTTCTGTTTGTGCTTGACATAAGCCTGAATTTGTGAATTTTCGCTCATTACTGTTCCTGTTAAGTGTGTGATATTTTCTTACTTTCTCTAACTTTTGGGTCTGCTTCATTTAGAAGACCCTATCTTTTCCTTGCCCGGGCTAGGCCCGTTTAACTTAGAGGACCTAGTCCTCGTGGTGTCTTTTCCTTCCTGCAGGGCTAGGGTCGTTTAAGTTAGAGGAACTAGTCCTCCTTCTTTCCTTTCTCTATGTGCATGTGTTCTATACCATAGAATGTCTAAAGGGAATAAGGATCATAAGCTATCCGGCTTTAAGAAATTTATTAAGTGCTCTCAAAAATGTCTATCACGGATGGTCACGGTAACTGCATTTACTGTTTAGGGGCCATCCATTTACAGGAGACCTGTTTATTTTGTCATGCATTTAGTCCTAGGGTGTTGCAGGAAAGGAAGAACAAGCTCATCCGAAAAGGTCTTCTTAGACCTTCCTTTGAGGAAGATTTGTCTAGTTCCTCATCATCCCCTAAGTCTACCAAGGGAAAGTCAAAATATTCTAAGAGGTCCTCCCCGGCACCGGCTGGTGTCTCGGACCCACCTCTTAAAGTTTCAAAAACTGTCTCATTGGCTTCACAGACCTCAGAGCCAACTGAGAGCGGTATTGTTGTTGCAGGGTCAGTTTCAAGTATTTTGGAGCCGACTGCTGAGACTGAGACTGCTTCTTGGAGTCGGTCTATGGTCCCTCTACCAGTCTCCTTGTTATTGAAGTCTCATGTACCTCTGAGATCTCGAGCTCCTACTATGTCATCCAGGTCTTCTAGGAGTTTATCAGAAGAAGATGTGGAGAGGGTAGTGCTGAGACTTTTGAGGTCATCTGCTTTGCCTAAATTGTTGTTGGCTCCGACCCAGTCGGCTCCGGAGACACTCTAGCACTTTCAGCCCTCTGTGTTCATTCCTCTTCCGAGTCATGCTGGTCTTTTGGAGCCGGAGTGCTTGGTATCACTGGTGGAAGCTTCAGTTTCAGCTCCCCTTGTGGCTGTTTCAGAGCTGAGTTCTGCTCCAACACTTTTGGTGCCATCCGTAGTGTCCAGGGGCAGAAGCTCTCCAGTCGGCCCAGACAGGGATGCTTGGAACTGAACTTCTTCAGTTCTGAGTCTTCCTCTTGGCGTGTCGGCTAGGGTGAGTTTGGACCCTGCGTCTATCTCAGAGCTGATGACTCTGGCGCCGATGGCATCCTCGGTCTCCTCAGAGCTGGGGAGGTCCTCGGAGCTGGAGAGGTCAGCATTTGAGATGATGAGGAGTGTGCTGTCCCGATCATCAGCTCCTACCAGAGGTACCGGCACTCTTCCCAATATAGCACCTACGTCTGTCTAAGCTCCTACTCCCTCCAGCAGCAGCAGCAAAGACCCCCAGCCTCAGGAGCCACTGGATGGTGGCCCCCACTCTTCCAAGACCTCCCTGGAATGTCCTTCTGAGGAGCCCCCATGGAAGAGGACTTGTAAGAGGAAGCATGTCGACTCCCAGGATGAGTGTTTGACATCTGACACTGACCTCGAGGAGTTGTTCTCTGATGATGTCTCCTTCGTAGACATTCTGGAGATCCTTAAACAGAGGTGCGGCTGGCCCACTGTCACCCCTTCTGATGAGGAGTTGGTGTACCGGAAGGCTTTCGGGTCTCAACCTTCTGCCTCTTGGGTGTCTCCACCCTTCGACAAACTGATGGATTTAGTTAGTGGAAAGGTTTGGGATACTCCTGATGCTGTGGAGCCAGTCCCCAGGAGACCAAACAAGTTCCTTTCTCCCCCTCCAGGAAAAGACTTTTTATTTAAAGGTGTGCCTGTAGATGCCATGGTGGTGGTGGCGGCCACTAAGAAGGAGCCAGCTGAGACTTCTTCTGTTCATCCGCTGAATTAGGAGTCTTGAATGATGGACTGATATGGGAAGAGTATCTTTTCATCAGCGACATTTACCCTTAGATCGCTGAATTACCTTGCTTGCTTTACAAGGCTTCAGAGAGATCTCCGTAAAGAGTTAGGAGACTGTTTACAAGGTACATGTACTGAGGGAGTCCCTGACAAGGTTTCTGCCCAGTTGTCCACCATGAACTTGTATCGTTAATTTTTCCATACAGCGTATTTCGTATGCGGCCAATGGAGCAAGTAGAGCAGTGGGTTCAGGAATTTCCCTGAGGCGTCATTCCTGGATGCATTTGAGTAACTTTGTGGAACCATTTAAGTCTACCTTTACTAATGCCCCCATTGATGGTTCCTCATTGTTTGGATACAAGGTAAAGGACACTCTCACCCAGTGTGAGCAAGAAGGTAAAACTCTCTCTGCCGTGGGAGAACATTTTACTGTTCCCTGTAGACCATACCCTAAGGGTCAGAGAGGCGGTAAGATGTGGTTCAAGAAGTCCCAGAGGTTTTTCCAGGAGGCACAGGGTGACTCCTCCTTCAGAGGCAGAGGAGGAGGAGGAAATGGTAGACATCACCCTAGAGGCAGGGACAGTCCGCAAACCCAGGGAGGTCGCGATTCCTTTGGGGGCCGGCCTTACCAGCACTCCTGATGTGGGGCCCGACTGTGCTTCTCTGAGGCAGGTCGGGGGTCGCATTTCTTTGTATCCAGAAGCCTGGCTAAGTATCACTCAAGACAAGTAGGTACAACGAATTATTACCAGAGGTTATGTCATACCCTTTTCTCTTCCACCCTTTGTTCCCAAAAAGATCCCAGATGTTCCACCCAGTCACAGGAATCAGGCAACTGTGGAGGTCAACAAGTTGCTGTCAAAAAGAGTCATCCAAACCATCCCGGCAGACAGAATAGGATCCAGAACTTACTCCAGATTCTTTTTAGTGCCAAAACGTACAGGGGACTGGAGGCCTATTCTGGACCTCAGCAGATTGAACGAATCAGTAAAGAAGGACAAGTTCTGGATGGTAACACTGCAGTCTATACTCCCTTTGTTAGGAAAAGGCAATTGGATGTGCTCAGTAGATCTCCAAGATGCCTACTACCACATAAAAATGGACAGGGCATCAAGGAGTCAACTATGCTTCCGGCTGGGAGCCAGTCACTACCAGTTCCATGCTCTGCCCTTTGGTCTCACCACAGCCCCCAGGGTGTTCACCAAATGTGTAGCAGTAGTGACAGCTCACCAGAGACATCGAGGATTCCAGGGACGCCCCAGCTGGGAATCGCTATGAATTGGGAAAAATCTGCCTTATTGCCCTCTTAATCTGTGATTTTTATAGGCACAGAGATAGACACAGTAAACATGGTGGCTCGTCTTCCTGCCAAAAGGGCACAGAACCTGGTTCTTCAAATTCAGCGTCTTCTCCCCTTATGAAGGGTCAAAGCCAAGATTGTTCTGCAGCTCCTTGGGACCATGGCTTCCACCATAATATTAGTGCCACTAGCCAGGTTACACATGAGAATTCTTCAATGGCTTCTGTCATCTCAGTGGTCCTTTCAGCACCTTCCATTATCCCATCACATTCTGCTGACAGAATCTTGCAAGAAGGACCTCCTTTGGTGGATATTACCCAATCAACTGACCACGGGCACTTCATTTGTTCCTCACCAACCTGTTGTCACTGTGACCACGGATGCCTTACAGATAGGGTGGGGGGGCATTATCTAGGCAGGACTGTGCAAGGCACATGGCAAGATCACTAGGCTCACCTACATATCAACATTCTAGAGATGAGGGAGGTGCTCCTGGTGTTGCAAGCACTTCACGACCTTCTTCCTCTGGGGACTTTTGCAATACAGGCAGACAACATGTCGGTAGAATGGTGTATCAACAAACAGGGCGGAACCAGATCTTACCCACTCTGTTGAGAGGCCATGCGAGTTTGGAAGTGGGCGATATCTTCCCAGCATTTTCTGGTGGCAACGCACATTCCAGGGATGACCAACGTGATAGCCGACAAGCTCAGCCAGGTGATCCTGATTCCTCACGAGTGGTCTCTGAAACAGGAAACAGAGGAACAGATTTTCCGCAGGTAGGGACAGAGTTGCTGCAATCTCTTTGCCAGTCCAATCAATGCCAAATGCAGCAGCTATTTTTCCGTCATCCCCCCTCTGGGGTAGTCACCCAGAGACGCACTTGTTCACGATTGGCCCCTGGGTCTCCTGTATGCTTTTCCTCACTTTCCTCTCATTCCCAAGGTGATTCAGAAAGCAAAATGGCTGGGAAGCAAACTGATACTCCTTACTCCTTACTGGCCTCGTCAGGTTTGGTTCACCTTCCTTGGGCCTCTTCTCCTGGACAATCCTTGGATTCTGGACCCAGTTCCAGACCTGTTGACTCGCATGTCAGGTTTGCTTCACCCCTTCTTACACATCCTCAATTTGACAGTGTGGCTGCTCCAGTTCCATCCCTTGTCAGGCTTCACGACTTCTCGCCTTCCGTGACTCATATCCTTACGGCTTCTCATAAACCTTCCACTAGGAGACTATATTCCAGTAAATGGAAAAGATTCTCTTTTTGGGTGGAGAAAATGGATGTTGACCCCTACACTGCCTCCATTCCAGTGGTTTTGGAATTTTATTATTTATTTATTTATATTTATTTCAGTTTGGTGACCGGGGAGGTCCACTAGGCTCGAGAGCCCGTTTTCAGTGGAGGCCCGGGGAGAAAAGCTCCACAGTACAATGTTAAATCACATAATGAAAATACTAGTAACATACAAAGAACAATTATTACAATCAAAATAGGTGGAAATTCCACAAGACAGTTGGTATACAGTATGAATTCATTTAAAATTAAGCAACTAAGATGTTAAGAAGAATTGTCCAGGAGGACGACAGGCAATAGAACATAAGGTTAGAAGAGGAGATGTTAGTTACATTAACAATGTATGACTAAGAGGCAAATTAGAGAGGTAAAAAGTTTAGCCAGGAGAGAAGGAGGAGGGGAGCTTGGGAGGTATGGAATGAAGAGTACAGTTACATTTTCTTTGAGTGTGCAGGTGGCAGTGAAGTTTTGTTTTGAAGGAGTGTAGGTTGTCACAGGTCCTCAGAGTAGAGGGCAGGGCATTCCATTTTTTCGCTAGGGTAAAAAGCTGACCAGCTGGGCGCTTTGGTTTGTGGATGGAACTAAGCTTTTGGTGAGAAGAACTGAGGGGTCTGGGGGGGGCTATAAGGTTGAAGAATATTTGATAGTGCGGGGCAGCTGCTAGGTTGAAATATTAGTTTGTGGGCTGAGACAATTTGGAGGTAGTCTAGTTGATTAGGGAGTTCAAGCCAGTTTAAAATTTGAAGGGAGGTGCAGTGATGAGAGAGGGAATTTGCCTTGGTGGCGAATTTGGAGATTTTATTGTAGCATACTTCCAGTTTGGTGGTTAGGGTGGAAGATAGATTTGTAAACAGAGGATCACCATATAGAAGAGATGGGAGGAGATAAGTAGTGGCCAAGTTATGTCTAGTAGAGGGGGAGAGGAATTGATTGTTTCTGTATAGGAGGCCGAGTTTTATGTGGGTTTTCTTGATGTTAAGTTGGATGTGGGTATTGAATTTTAAGTGTTCATCAATGGTGACCCCTAGTAGTTTGGCAGAGGGAACGATGTCAATGATGGAGTTGTTAAGGCTAGTAATTTGAAATGAGTTTTTTTCAGTGGTGGTGGATTTAGAGTGAGTGAATAGAAGAATCTTAGTTTTGTTAGCATTTAGTGAGAGGTGGTTTTGGTGCATCCATTTTTCAGTGGTTGAGAAGGCGGTTTGAGAGTCTTGAGTTCTGTAAGGTTAGAGGCATAGCAGATCAAAGTTGAGTCGTCTGCGTATTGGACAGTTTTGGTATTGGGAGTAGCTTTGTGGAAATCGTTAACGAAGATGTTGAATAGCAGAGGGCCAAGTATGGATCCTTGGGGAACTCCTGTGGGGGTGGGAAGGAAGCTGGAGGAGGCTTGTCCCCATTTCACGGCTTGGGACCTGTCTGAGAGGTAGCTGGAAAACCAGGTTAGAGTTTTTGGGGAGATGTTGAGGTTTGATAGATGGTTTAGTAGATGGGAGTGGGAGATGGTATTGAAAGCTTTAGATAAGTCTAATAGAACTGATGAAACTAAGTTACCAGAGTCTCGAGCTGAATTGACAGAGTGTAGGAAGGAGATAAGGGCTGTGTTGGTATTATGTCCGGGGTGGTAGCCGTGCTGGGTAGGAGAGAGCAGTTGGTGTTTGGTTAGGAATGGCATGAGCTGCAGGTGAATGCATTTTTCAAGAATTTTTGAGATGGGTGAGAGGATGGCTATGGGGCGGAAGTTGGAGAAGTTATAGTTTTTGCCACCTTTATGGAGTGGAATAATGAAAGCAGAGTGCCATAGTTTGGGTACATAGGACTCGAGTAGTGATCTATTCATCAGGATGCTGATGGGGAGAGTAATACTTTCGGAGACAATTTTTAAGAAGAAGGAGGGGATGTTGTCAAGGGCGTTGATGCAGGATTTGAGTTTGGAGAGAAGTTTTTTTATAAGGTAGGTAGACACAGGTTTAAGTTCAAATATAGGAGTTGAGAGAGGTGAGGTGGAGGAAACTTGGGCAGAGGGGGTGGGGGGATGTTTTTGGGTAAGGTTTTGGTTAGCTCGGCAATAGTAGAGGTGAAGAAGGTATTAAATAGTTTGGCAATTTCTTGGTCAGATTTGCTAGTATCAGGGCAGGGGTTATTAGTTGTACCAGGCTTAAGGAGAGAGTTAATGGAGTTCCAGAATTGTTTGGGTTTTTTTGCATGATTTATTTGTAGTTGGTTGTAGTAGGACTTTTTATCTATTATAACTTATTTTTTGGCTAGGTTTCGTAGTTGTTTGTATTTAAGTAAGAATGCAGGTTGTTTATGATGGAGATAGCTTTTCCAAGATCTATCTCTTTGTTGCATGATTTTCTTGGTTTCTTTAGGTAGCCAAGGGGCAGTCTTTGCTTTAACTCTTTTAGTTCATATTGGAGCGAGGGAGTTTAGGATAGTAAGGAATTTGGAGTTGAAGAAATCAACGGCTTCGTCTAGGGGTAGTGTTTTTAGTGGGTTCCAGTTGGTGATTTTGAGGGAGTCAGAGAAAGTGGAGGGGTTAAAGTTAAATAAATTTCAAGTATGCAAGACTTTGTGGGAGAATGGGGAACAGGAAGTAGTTCTGTGGGTGAAGGCAAGGAGGTGGTCCTCCTAGTGGGTCGGGAGTGACACCAGATGTAGTAGTTCTGTTAGGGTGAGACACCAGGATCCAGTCTAGGATGGAGCCGGTGAGGTTGGTTTTGTTGGGCCTGGTGGTAGAGTTAATAAGTTGTGTAAAGTTGAAGAGATTGATTGATATGGTGGGATTATGATTAATGATTTTTTGCCAGTCACTATTTACATCTCCCATTATGTAGGTTTCGTAATTAATATTTGAGGAGGTCCAAGAGAGGATGTCTTCCAAGGTATTGGTGTTGTTACCAGGGGGAATGTAAAGGGAGATGATGCAGATACTTTTGTGGTCATTAAATTTTAGAATGCCAGTAACTATTTCAGTGTTATTAAAGGAAGGGATAGGATTTGGGAAGGGAGTGATGGATAAGTGATTGGAGTAGATTAGAGCTACACCACCACCTCTTTTGTTTAGGTGGTCAGATCGGAGAGATTGAAATCCTGGCGGAAGGAATTCTGTGCCAGTTATGTGTGGTTTTAACCAAGTTTCAGAGATGGCTACTATGACGGGTGAATTGTGGTTAAGCCAGGCATGAAAGAGGGTAATTTTATTAGCTAAGCTTTGGGCGTTGATAGTGAGGAATTTGAGGTATTTACAAATTGCTTTGTTGTTGGAGGTAAGGTTACTTGTTTGAGAAATGTTTGGTCCAGGGTTGGGATGAATGTCGCCTGCTAAGCAAATGTAAGAGAGAAGGTGAATAAGTTTGTTAGGAGAGTGTTTGGTTAGGAATGGATGGTAGGGGGTTGGTTTAAGTTTGTAGTATTTGGTGGGGATTTGGAAGAGTTTTAATGTTGAGAGAAAGGTGGGGTGAAAGGGGGTTAAAGAGGCAGAGATATTGTGGA
This sequence comes from Protopterus annectens, assembly GCF_019279795.1. Taxonomy (NCBI): domain Eukaryota; kingdom Metazoa; phylum Chordata; order Ceratodontiformes; family Protopteridae; genus Protopterus; species Protopterus annectens. The sequence continues at coordinate 800,664,307 of NC_056726.1, forward strand.
AATGATTTGTAGGGTAGGGAGGTGGAGGTTGATGTGGAGGGATTATGTAAAGGTTGGTATAAGACGTGGTATGGTACAGAGGGAGAAGAATGAGAAGCAGGAGTAGTGTGGGGGCTGGGAATATAGTGGGAAAAGAGAGCATCTTAGAAAGTTGTTTGATTAGAGGAGAAAAGAAGTTTATAAATTAGAAAGAGTTAGGTAAGAATTGGTGGGTGGGGAGGAGTATTGCTAAATGAGGTATGGTTGGTGGAGGGGGAAGTGGTTCTAGGGAAAATAGGAGGAGTAGTCTTGTGAGGGGATTGGGTGATGTAAGGGGGAGGGAGTATGGGATGGCAATAAATGTAGGACTACTGGGGGCGGGTGGAAATTGGAGGCAGGGTAGGTGAACGGAGTGAGCCCGCAGGGCAAACAGAGCAGGATAGAGCAACAGGGCAGAAGAGTTCAGCTGAAAAAGTATCAGCCACTGCAGGTTGGAGCAGAGGTAAGTAGGTAGAAGTACAGTAAGACTGGGTGGAAATTAGAGTTTGAGCAGCACTCGAGGAAAAATATAAGGTAGGGAAAATGGAGTAAAGTTAGGGGAGGTTTGGCTTTTGAAGTATTTAGAGGTAAAGTTGGAAATAAAAGAATTAATAGAGTAGGAGCAGGCAGAAAGGCGGAAAGATGGTGCCACCTAGTGGAGAAAGGAGAAATGGCAGGCAGAGAAGGATGGGGAGTAAGATAGAGCAAAGACTCTAAGGTAAAGTAAAAATAAGCAGTAAACAGAGAAAAAGGGAGAGCCTTCAAAGAGGTACAGAAAAAGGACAGGAGGCCAGTGGTCACAGAGTACCAGTGAGAGGGGAGTTGTTGTGGTCTGTGGTAGGCTGCTGAGTCACACACACTGAGGGACTGGTTAACAAATATGGAAGTTTAGCAATTTGACATTAGGTATAAGGCTACATAGATTTACTGAAAAAAGTTTAGGGATTCCACGCTGAGGTTCTGTCTCAGGTGAGTCCAGACTAGTGTGTAGAGAAGTCCAGGTAAGCTGACTGAGCTTTTGCAGGAGGTAGTTCGTAAGTTCAGGAGGTAGAGCGGGACCTTCAGGAGTGGAGTACTGTAAAGAGAGTGGGGAAAACAAGCAGAAGTAAGTATAAGGGGGGAGAGAGGAAGAAGCAAAAGTGAAATGTAGGGAGAGAAGAGGAAGAGGAGAAAATGCAGGAATAGATTGTAGGAGTTAGTGCAGGTTTAGAGGGAAGTAGTGAAGACAAAAAGGATATATCTAGAGGAAGGGTATGTTAGAGTGAGAGTTAGAAAATGGAAGGTAAAGATGGAGGAAACAGCTGTTGAGGGAGAAAGCAAGAAAAGGCAGGGAGAGAAATGCAGCAGAGAAAAACCTTGCGTATGGCACTTTCATCCAGTACAATTCAGAGTCAAATACAGTTATGCAATTCAGCAGAAAAATGCAGTAGTAGAATACAGTATTAATTTTAGGCAAACAGATATGTTTGAAGCAAAATCATAAAAAGCATTGCACTTCTACAGATATACAAGAGAATGGCTAGGCACTTTACATGAGGTATATATATATATATATATATATATATATATATATATATATATATATATATATATATATATGCCGTCAAAGCAAGGAATACCATACACTAGAAACAGAATGAACATTTGTTTAGGCAGTTAAAGAGGAAAAAAATCCCTGGCAGCCTGTCAGGCTTAAGGCTTAAAATGGCTAGTCATGATGTAATTTCTGCTGTTTAATGGGAGGCTAGGCAATGAAATGTATTAGCTAAAAGAGGAGAATAGGAGTTGTGTAATTATTAACTAAGTAACATATAGACTAGCTGTTGGTTACAACCATGTAGGCTATGTAATGTCAGCTGTTAAGAGGCTAGGTAATGTAATTTATCAGCTAAATGAGGAGAATAGGTATTGTGTAATTATTAACTAAGAAACGTATGGGCTAGCTGTTGGTTAAAACAGAAAGATAGGGCTTTTCTACAGATAGCGCCTCAAGGAAAGCTTTACCTAAAAGGTGGGAATTGGAGTCAATGACTTAAATGAAACTAGAATTTAAAGGAGGAAGCTCCTGCAACACTCGCAGAGCTTGCAGAGCCCTTTAGGCAATAACAGCCTAAGTGTATGTGCCTGTGGCGAGATAAAATTAGAAAGTACAGTTTAGAAGCTCCTGCATCGCTCACAGAGCTCACAGACTCCTTAGGCACTAACAACAGTGTCTGTGGCAGAATAATAATAGAAATTTAAAATGTGGGAGCTCCTGCAGCTATCGCAGAGCTCGCAGACCCCTTAGGCATTAACAGCATACAGGAATAATGGTCGCTGATAAAGTATATGTTTTAGGCAAGAACAGTTAAGGGAAAAAAAAAGAAAACTGTCCCTACTGAAGCAAAGAGGGGTAAATAAAGATCCCAATAGCTACAAGTAGTTGTCGCGGAGCTCGCAGACCCCTTAGGCACTAACAGCATTGCATGTGGCAAAATAGAGTAGTAAATTAAAATGTAGGAGCTCCTGCAGCGCTCGCTGAGCTCGCAGACCCCTTAGGCACTAACAGCATACTAGAGGAGTGGTTGCTGATGAGTACATGTCTTAGGCACTAATGTGAAAGAAAAAACGGTCACTGCTAAGCACAGAGGGATAAGTAAATGATCCCAAACAGCTACGACATAGTCGAAAGCCAGGGGAGGTAAAAGAAAATAAAATGACTCCCGTTTATCCCAGTAGAGCTGATAATAACCCAGAAAGCAGTTCAAAGTAAACCCATGTATACAAGTAAGTTTGTAAACTAGCAGTTAAATCCTATCCTAAAGCGGCAGAGCATTTACGCAAATAAACACATTTAGTTAAAACGAATTACTGACTGTTTCAAACAATTCAGAGTTTGTGTTCAGAATAAAAATGCATGTAGACAAGCATTAGGCAACAAACAAACAAAGCAAACAAACAGAAAACGCATTTAGACAAGCATTAGGCAAACAAAACAAAAAACGTATTTAGACAAGCATTAGGCAACAAACAATTGGTAACTAGTAAAATCCTTTTCTAAGCAGCAGAGTGTTTGTACAAAAATGAATGCAATTTATATAAGCAGTGTGCGGACTGTTTCCAAGTATCAGAGCATTTGTTGAAAATAAAAGCATTTAACAGGCATTAGGCAAACAGTCAGTTAAATCCAAACCTCTGCAAACAACAGAGCAGAAACTGAATAGTTTATTTCTACACAAAATAAGACATATCAAGGGGTGAGTGAAGCAGCAGCACTACCGCATAGGCAGCCCAGTAGGGGGGAGCGAGGTGGTGAGTTCTAGCCAGGAGGTCAAGAAAAATGGCGCCAGAAAGGTAGTGGCATCTAGAAGTAAACTCTGGGGAGGTGGGGAGCAGAGGGGGAGGGGATAAATGAGGTAGAAGGGGCATGCTGGGAGTTTGCTAGGAGAGAGAGATGGGAAGGGAAGGAGTAAGGAGGAGTAGAGCAACAGGGCAGAAGAGTTTAGCTGAAAAAGTATCAGCCACTGCAGGTTGGAGCAGAGGTAAGTAGGTAGACGTACAGTAAGACTGAGTGGAAATTAGTAGAGTTTGAGCAACACTCGAGGAAAAATAGAAGGTAGGGAAAGTGGAGTAAAGTTAGGGGAGGTTTGGCTTTTGAAGTATTTAGAGGTAAAGTTGGAAATAAAAGAATTAATAGAGTAGGAGCAGGCAGAAAGGCGGAAAGATGGAGGATCCTGCCTTTTGAACCTGGTTGACTTCTTTGAAACAGTCACCAAAGCCATAGATGAAGGGAAGGTAGTCCACACAGCCTATCTGGACCTTGCAAAGGCATGTGACACAATACCCCACTTGGGCATCATAGATAAGCTATCCAGCTTAAATATAAACCCCTATGTCACAAGATGGGTCGCAAACTGGCTCAAAGACAGAACCCACAGAGTGAGAGTTGCTGGAGCCATGTCAGACTCGAAACCGGTCACAAGTGGCGTCCCACAGGGTTCTGTCCTGGGACCACTCTTGTTCGGTATATACTTTTCCGAGGTACAGGCAAACGTGGGAGGACTATGGCTCACCAAGTTTGCAGACGACTGCAAACTGGGCGCCATAATCAACTCTCCAGCTGACACAAACATCCGTCAAAAAGGTCTCACAGTGCCATGGTTTAAAGCTAAATGCCAAAAAATATATAGTCATACCCTTTGGCAAAAACAATGTGCCCACAAATTACCACATAGGCGGAAACCCATTAAGTACAGAGAAAGTTATTAGGGACCTGGGGACCCAAGTTGATAGCAATCTTTCCTTTGAAAACCACATTGCCAAAGTGGTTAGAAAGACCTTCTACATAGCCCACCTCATCACAAAGGGTTTCACATCTAGATCAAGAGAGGTAATCGTGCCCCTTTATTCATCCCTCATCAGGCCCATCATAGAATACAATGCCCCTTTTGGGATGTACCTTACCCGACACCTGCAGCAATTAGAAAGACCCCAAAAGTATCTCACCAAGAGGATCAAGGGTTTCAAACAGATGCCATATGCTGCTCGGTTAAAAAAACTCCAGCTCTACTCAGTTGCATACCACCTACTTTGAGGCGATCTATGCCTGACATACAAAGCTATGTCAAATCCAGAATTAATGGACATGCTCCACCTCAGTAAATCTAAATCCCTTAGAACCACACGCACGAGGGACTTGAACCTCAGCACAGAAATAAATAGAACTTGCTGGAGGGACAGGTTCATAACCCAGAGGCTCCCTTCGCTCTGGAATAGAATTCCAGTTCATGTGAGGCAGAGCACCTCACTGAATCTCTTCAAGAAGAATCTCGATAAGTGGATGGGGGATCGTAGGTTTGTCCCAAGGATTACTCCCGTGTCACTATTAGACAGAGGCACAGTAAACTAAACCTTAAAAAGAGCACAGTATACTCAAATCAAGGGGTGGCGTAAGCCATACAGAATCGGGCTAGGCTTATAATTGCCCCAGGGCAGATAGCCTAGTATGAACCTATGAACCTATGGTGCCATCTAGTGGAGAAAGGAGAAATGGCAGGCAGAGAAGGATGGGGAGTAAGATAGAGCAAAGACTCTAAGGTAAAGTAAAAATAAGCTGTAAACAGAGAAAAAGGAAGAGCCTTCAAAGAGGTACAGAAAAAGGATAGGAGGCCAGAGGTCACAGAGTACAGTTAGAGGGGAGTTGTTGTGGTCTGCGGTAGGCTGCTGAGTCACACACACTGAGGGACTGGTTAACAAATATGGAAGTTTAACTATTTGAGATTAGGTATAAGGCTACATACATTTACTGAAAAATGTTTAGGGATTCCACGCTGAGGTTCTGTTTCAGGTGAGCCCAGACTAATGTGTAGAGAAGTCCAGGTAAGCCGACTGAGCTTTTGCAGGAGGTAGTCCGTAAGTTCAGGAGGTAGAGCGGGACCTTCAGGAGTGGAGTAATTTACTGAAAAAAAGTTTAGAGATTCCACGCTGAGGTTCTGTTTTAGGTGAGCCCAGACTAGTGTGTAGAGAAGTCCAGGTAAGCCGACTGAGCTTTTGCAGGAGGTAGTCCATAAGTTCAGGAGGTAGAGCGGGACCTTCAGGAGTGGAGTAATTTACTGAAAAAAAGTTTTGGGATTCCACGCTGAGGTTCTGTTTCAGGTGAGCCCAGACTAGTGTGTAGAGAAGTCCAGGTAAGCCGACTGAGCTTTTGCAGGAGGTAGTCCGTAAGTTCAGGAGGTAGAGCGGGACCTTCAGGAGTGGAGTACAAGGGGTGAGTGAAGCAGCAGCACTACTGCGTAGGCAGCCCAGTAGGGGTAGTGAGGTGGTGAGTTCTAGCCAGGAGGTCAAGAAAAATTTGAATTTTTTTCTGCATTTTTTCACCAATGATCTGTGGCTGCCACTATCAGAGTTCAGTTGGCAGCGATTTTAAATTTTCATCTAGGTTTCCCAGATTCTAACTTGATGTCTCATAAACTGTGCAAAACCTTCCTTAAAGGTGCCACTTTGTTAAGACCACCTGTTCAGGAGCCTGTGGCCTCATGGGATTTAAATATTGTGTTATCTAAATTAACATCTCCGCCCTTTGAGCCTTCTCATTCATCCTCTGAATTTTTGTCACGGAATACGTTGTTTTTGGTGACTATCACATCTGCCAGATGGGTGTCAGAATTGCAAGCTTTGTCTGTTAAACTGCCTTATCTGATTTTTCACAAAGACAGGGTGTCCCTTCGTACTAATCCCTCCTTTGTCCCCAAGGTCTGCTCCCATACCACTTTGAATCAGTCCATAGAACTTCCGGTTTCTTTCTAAATCACTCCAATGCAGCTGAGTACAGGTTCCACCAGCTGGATGTCCATGGACAATTACGTTTTTATTTGCACCAGACTAAAGACATCAGAAAATCGGATCAATTATTCATTTCCTTTTCCGAATCTAGGTTGGGCTTACCAGTTTCCAAAGTGACTCTCTCTTAACTGGATTTCTAGCTGTATAGCTTATGTTTACAAATCTGAGGGTAAACCTTTCCCCTTTAAAATCAAGGCTCATTCTACCAGATGTCAGTCTACCTCTGCAGCCTTTCAAGCCAGGGTCCCATTTGATAATATTTGTGCAGCTGCTATGTGGGCTACCCCTCACACTTTTATTACTCATTACAAATTGGATTTAACCTCCAGGGGTAGAGCATATTTTGCTTCCACGGTACTCAGGAGTATTTTTCCTTGAGCCACCCAAGAATAAGGCACTAGGGACGCTGTCCCATATGTAAAGAATGAAGGTGAGATAGGACTACAGAACATAAAGAAGTTATGTACTTACCATAACGTTCCATGTTTGTAGTCCATCTCACCTTTCATTCTTACGAACCCACCCTTCTGCCCCCATCCTGGAAGTACCTGGAGACAGAAAAATATTAATTTCATTATTTATGGAGACCTTTTAGCATTGGCTTCTTTCTGTATGTTGTTATTATTTCTTCTAGTCAGCAGCAAACAAGATCTGGGGATTGTACTGGTGCACCATGGGATACCTACCTTGCCATGAGCCAACTAGAAGTCTTCCAGCTTGTAAATAGGCTGAGTCGGGGCCGAGGATCGGCTCCGATCCCATATGTAAAGAATGGGGTGAGATGGACTACAAACATGGAATGTTATGGTAAGTACATAACTTCTTTTTTTTAAGAGGTACACGCTAAGCCTGTTTTGTCTAGTTCAATACAACAGACACTAGCTTAGAGAGTTCTAAATGTTCTGTGTTGTTAAACCTACTAAGTTTCCAGAAAGATATTTTGAAAAATGTACTTATTTGAGTACACTGAGTATGCCTAGCTATACCCTTGCTTCTGAAAATGCCATAGGTGTTCCTTCATAGTTTTTGTGATAATGGAAAACAGTGGACCACGGGTAAGTAAAAATCCAGAATACCGGGTGATGTGGTAATGCAAAGTCCAGTGCTCTCCATTATCAACTGAAACTGTTTGCTTCCACTAAATATGATAAAAATAAAAAAAACTTCATTATTGCGGAGCATATCTGTCTGCTGTCCCTGACATTAATTAAAAAATTCTTAATACTGAATAGGAAAATGTCCTTCAAATGTGGAACATGGACTTTTTAAGACTCAAAACGAGGAATGATCTTCATAATGAGGTACACTTGAGCGATGAGTAACAATAATGTTTATTCTACCCATTATTTTTAGGGTTACTTCTGTTCATTGAGCAAAGAAGTTGAGAGCTGTGGCTGAGATGATAATGCAGCATCTACTAGATGTTATGCAAGTGTCATAATGTTCTCACTGGTGCAGTCCATTGTTCTCCATTATCACTGTAGTTTCTACCACTTCTGACATTAATCAAGTTGCCTGTCAGGGAGCACTTTTATGGACTATTATTTTTTCCATATCCACAAACACCTGCTGTCTAGTAGCACATCCCCTCTGTGTTCCACTGTTTTTGTTTAGATTTCCCAGTGAATTTATTCAACCTTGGGTTGATTTTTTTACTAGACACACAATTTCAAGAAGGGGCTAGGACAGTAGAAACGGCAAACCATTGCACTCCACAAAATAACCTTAAACCCTTTAATGTTCATTCCTGGGACTGGGGGCTTCTGTGTTATATATTAGGCTCTTTGATATAGGTTCATAGGTGTGTATTAGGTTAATGGCCCTGGAGCCTTTATAAGCCTAGCCCATAGGATTACCCTGGCATCATGCCACCCAACCTTAGTTCCTAATGCCTCTGTCGAGCAGAGCCACTGGAGTGATCCCCGGAGTGAATTTTCTATTTCCCATCTACTCATCAAGATTTCTCTTGAAGAGGGCCAGTGAGATTCTTTGCTTGACATGTATGGGAAGTCTGTTCCATAGCATGGGCAGTCTCTGGGTTATGAACCTGTCCCTCCAGCATGTTCTGTTGATTGTGGTAGGGAGGCTGAGGTCTCTGGAGCGTGTGGTGCAGAGGGATTGTGATTTCTTTAGATATAGCATTTCTATAGCATTTCTAACAGAGCTGGGTCAGACATGGCTTTGTAAGTTAAGCAGAGATCGCCTCTAACTAGGCGATATGAGACAGAGAATAGTTGGAGTTTTTTGAGTCTGTCCATATAGGACAAGTGTTTAAAGCCTAGGATCCTCTTTGTGAGGTACTTTGTGACCTCTCCAGTTGTTGCAGGTGTCTAGTGAGGTACATGCCAAATGGGGCGTTGTACTCGATGATTGGCCTAATGAGGGAAGAGTAGAGGGAGACAATGACCTCTTTCTTCCTGAATGCAAAACCCTTAGTAGTGAGATGTGCCACATAGAAGGACTTTCTGACCACAGTGGCAGCATGGTGGTCAAAAGAGAGGTTGGTGTCAACCTGTGTCCCAGATCTCTTATAACGCCTTCTGTGTTCAGTGGACTACCATCAATGTGGTAATTCAAGGGAACCATGTTTTTCCCAAAGGGGATAAAGACACATTTTCTGGCATTGAGTCTAAGGCCATGGTTCTGACACCAGTCGTTGGTCTCATTGAGGCCTTTCTGTAGGATATCAGCATCACTTGGGGAGTTAATAATAGATACCAGCTTGCAATAATCTGCGAACTTTGTCAGACAGAGTCCCTTCATGTTGGCCTGGACTTCAGAGAAGTAGATACCAAACAGGAGAGGACCCAGGACCAAACCCTGTGGGACTCCACTCATGACTGGTCGGCAGTCTGACTTGGAGTCAGCTACTTTCACACTGTGGGTTCTGTCTTTGAGCCAGTTTGCAACCCATCTAGTGATACAGGGGTTGATGCCTAGCTTAGTAAGTTTTTCTATGATTTCTGAGTGGGGAATGGTATCAAAGGCCTTGGTCAGATCAAGGTAGGCTGTATGAACCACCTTACCTTCATCCACAGCTCTGGTGACTGACTCAAAGAAGTCAACCAAGTTGAGCAGGCATGATCTACCCTTCACAAAACCAAACTGTGTAGGATCCAGAGTTTGGAGAGTCCCTGTATCATTGTTTATTAGGTCTATGATGATGTATTCCAGAGCTTTACATATCAGACTCATCAGGCTAATGGGGCGATAGTTCCCAGGGTCTGTAGTCTCTCCTCCTTTGTGGAGAGGGATGACTGTAGCAGTGCGCCATTCGGTGGGGACAAAGCCTGAGGTGAGGCTGTGATTGAACAGGGCACACAGGTGAGGTGCCAGTTCACTCTGTAGTTCATGTAGAACACAGCTAGGGATACTGTCAGATCCCATAGAAGCTGTATTCTTGACCTTGCTGTTTTAACTTGTGCAGCAGTAATACTGGGTGCCTGGCAATCTACTGGTATTGTCATTGGTCCTTTGGGGGGGTAAAGTTAGCACTGAATCTGTTTGCCAGTGTATTTGCAATATCTGATGGCTTGGTATAGGAGATACCATTGTGCAGTATCTCAGAGCAAATCTGGGTATTGCCATGAAGATTCTTTACATAACTATAGAAGGCCTTGTGGTTGTCTTTACTATCTGCTAAAATTCTGTTTTCATAGCTAGCTTTAGAGGATTTGATGACGGATCTCAACCTTTTGCTGAGGCTGATAAGTGAGTCTTTCCAGTCTTGGGACTTCCCCTTATTCCGCATCAGTTTCCACCTTCTGTTGTAGAGTTTGTTTATGGCAGGGGACCACCAGATTGGCTTCCTTTTTTTGAGGAGAGCGTCTTAGTTCTATTGGGTATGGCGAGATCCATGCATTTGTGTACGTGTTTGTACAGTGCATTGGTGTATGATATGGCGACCATGCAACTATTCTCCATTTGCATGGGTGCCGTGAAGTTAGCCACCTTTGTTTTTAGGAGTCCAAAGTTAGCTTTGGAGAAGTTTATCATGGTGGCTACCTTTGTTGGGGAGGGTGGGAGGGTTGTGGATTTCCAAGGTAATTAGCTTGTGATCGGATCTAACCAGGGAGGAGTTTTTCTATTGGTGTGAGGCAATGGTCGCCCATGTTAGTAATGACCAGGTCAAGGATGTTGCTGCCTCTAGTGGGGGTAAGAACGAATTGGTCCAGGGCATTGGAATTAATGAATTCCAGAAAGCATTGGGCAAGTGTATTGGTACAGGAGTAGTTTTTCCAGTTATTGGAGGGGTAGTTGAAGTCACCCAGTATGAGAGTGTTAGCTTGGACCCTAATAGTCTCCAGGGTGCTGATGCTTTCGTTGAGTCTACCTTACCATAATAAAGATCTTTTTTTAAGTTTCCTAGCATAGGATTTGTATTAAAATAATAAAAAAGTCCAGAAACAACCAAATTAGATAGATTTCATCTTAATGTGTTGTGGTGCTTGTTAGATAAGGAGTATACAGCTTTAATGCTAATTAGGTTATTAATTTGATTTGCATATCATGTTGTACACAGTTCCGGACTCTTGTGTTCTGAATATACACTTCATTGAGGGTAGACCATATTTATTGTGTCTGTCTTATTTAGTAACCAGTTGAAAATTACTTAATGGCCAGAAATGGGGTTGGGGAGAAGAATTAGTTTTCAAGAATTTGTGCTTGGGTGTACAAAATAAGAATTCTCAGTGGTATGGCACTAGCTACAAAGTTTAAAGGTATTAAGAAATGTGCACCAGCTGCAACTCCGTGAATTATGTAACTGCAAGGACATTTGGCAGAAAATTTGAATGGAGAAATCTGAATGGAATAGCTGAACAAATCTGAAAAGGCACAGTGTGCCCAATTTTGGCATGCTGTTGGAGGATTGAAAATTAACTTATTTCTTACTGAAGAGGTGAAAGACCAAATGGGATCAATAAAAAGTTTAGCAGGTAATTGAAATCTGTTCTTTAATGGGGCCAAAGGTCTACTGAAACAGTAAATTATTCAGCTAAATAACTGAGGCAAAGACTGAATCTGTTGAGTTGCATAATTCATTAATAATAAGAAACAGTCTAGTTCATGGTAAAAGAAATGTTCAAACAAGAGACAGACATTTACAGAAAAAGACATGACCTTGTCCAGAAGCTGTGGACGCATTTATTGAATTTACAAGTACTGAGTCTAAACCATTAATCGATAATACTGGTACATAGAAAAATGTGACTCAAATCAAAAAGATGAGAAATACAGAGCAAATGTGTTGATAACAATGAAAGCAAAAAGTGCTTAGAAAATTTGAAGATGAACTTCAAGCCTCATTCACTAGGGGTGGTTATAAGTATGAGATGGACTACTGTCCTGCTCTTAATCAGTTTTTTGTAGAAATATAAATGTTTTCAGAAGAACGTGATTTATGGCGCCACTCATGTTCACTTTCCTGATACAAAACACAATTTTGATAGATGCCATAGAAAGTAAAAGTTGAGCCGGCAAAGTCTGAAATTGACTGAGATTACTAAGCCAAGAGTGGAAGCAAGCATTGTTTTAGTTATACACAGACATATTTGTTTATCATGTAGAAGGTGTGGTCCAAGAATCCTTTTCAGTCATGACATGACACACAGTACAGAGCTTTACACTACAGATTGAAAACAAATAATGAATGTCGTATATTGTTGACTGAACATGTATAATAGGTTCATAGATAAGTACTAGGCTGTTGGCCCAAGAGCCTAAGTAAGCCTAGCCAACAAGGTTCCCTGGCTTACGCCACTCAAGAAAGTTATTTTCCTGTGCCCCTGTCGTTCAGTGCCACAGAAGTGATCCCCGGGGTGTATTTCCTATTTCCCATCTACTCATCAAGATTTTTCTTGAAGAGTGCTAATGAGGAACTTTGCTTGACATAGATGGGTAGCTTGTTCCAGAGTATGGGAAGTCTCTGAGACAGGAATCTATCCCTCCAGCATGTCCTGTTTATTGTGGTGACAAGGTTTAGGTCCCTAGAGTGTGTAGCTCGGAGGGATTGGGATTTCTTTAGGTGCAGCATGTCCAACAGCTCTGGGTTTGACATAGCTTTATATGTTAGGCAGAGATCACCTTGGAGTAGGCGATATGATACGGAGTAAAGCTGGAGTTTTTTGAAACAGTCAGTGTAGGGCATCTGCTTGAGGCCAGTAATCCTCTTTGTGAGGTACTTGTGTGGCCTTTCCAGCTGCTTTAGATGTCTTGTGAGGTACATTCCAAAAGGGGCATTGTACTCTATAATGCATCTAATGAGTGTCGAGTAGAGTAGAGGGGAACAATGACCTCTTTTTTCCTGGATGAGAACCCTTTTGTGATGAGGTGTGCCACGTAGAAAGATTTCCTGACTACTATGGCGATGTGATTATCAAAGGAGAGACTACTGTCCACCTGGGTCCCAAGGTCTGTTATCACACATTCGGCATTAAGTAGACTGCCGCCTATGTGGTAGTTCATGGGTACAGAACTTTTACCAAAGGGGATGACAATACACTTTTTGGCATTGAGCTTGAGGCCATGGCTCTGACACCAGGGATCTGTCTCAGTGAGGCCCTTCTGTAGGATGTCCACATCATTTGGGGGCTCGACTATGGCTCCTAGTTTGGAGTCATCTGCAAACTTTGTTAGCCAAAGGCCTTCTGTGTTAGTCTGTACTTCAGAGAAGTAGATACCAAACAGGAGAGGTCTCAGGACTGAACCCTGTGGTACTCCACTTGTCACTGCTTTGAAGTCAGATTTGGAGTCTGCAACTTTTACAGTGTGGGTTCTGTCAGTGAGCCAGTTGGCAACCCATCTTGTGATGTAAGGATTTATACCTAGTTTAGTGAGTTTATCTATAATTCCAGAATGGGGGATGGTGTCGAAAGCCTTGGCAAGGTCAAGATAGGCTGTGTGAACCACATTACCCTCGTCTACAGTTTTGGTGACTGCCTCAAAGAAGTTGATCAGGTTCAGGAGGCATGATCTGCCTTTCTCAAACCCGAACTGGGTGTGGTCCAGAGTTTGGAGGTTACCAATGTCTTTGTTTATGAGTTCTATGATGATATGTTTCATGGCCTTACAGACCAGGCTCGTCAGGCTAATAGGGTGATAGTTTCCCAGATCAGTGGTGGCTCCCCCTTTGTGGAGTGGGATAACTGTTGCTGTGTGCCATTCATTCGGCACAAAGCCTGATGTGAGGCTATGATTGAACATGGTGCTTAGGTGGGGAGCCAGTTTGTTCTGAAGTTCGTGTAAAACGCAGCCTGGGATGTTGTCTGGTCCCATGGATGCTGTGTTTTTGGCTTTAGAGAGTGCAGCTTTTACCTGCATAGTTGTGATTACAGGGACTCTGCATTCTTCCTGTATAGATATGGGCCCTTTAGGGGGTGAGAGGGGGGTAAATTTGGCACTGAACCTATCTGCCAGGATGTTGGCAATATCAGTTGGTTCTGTAATTTTCGTGCCGTTGTGCTGTAACTCAGAGCAGATCTGGGTGTTGCCATTGAGATTCTTGACATAGCTATAGAATACTTTGTGGTTGTCCTTAGAATCAGTGGCAATTTATTTATTTGTAGCTAGCTTTGGAGGGTCTTATAAGGGATCTTAGCTTCTTACTGAGGCTGACCAGGGAGCTCCTCCACTCATGGGATTTTACTCTCTTTTGCAACAGTTTCTTTCTTCTGTTGTAAAGTTTGTTTATGGCAGGGGACCACCAGATTGGCTTCCTTTTTTTGGAGGATAGCATCTTCGTTCTGTTTGGGATAGAACGATCTATGCACTCGTGTAAGTGCTTATAGAGTGCATTTGTGTGGGATTCATTTCAGTACAATGATTATTTTCTTTGGATAATATGTTGCTCTTTTGAGAGCTGAGTAATACATTGCTGTATATATTTATTGATTATATATATATATATATATATATATATATATATACATATATATATTTACATGCGTGTGTGTGATCTACAGCTTGAGGTGTAATGTGAAGTACTTACTTACATTATTGGCTGTGAAGTGACCACTTCCTTATCCATTGTCCTGAAAGCATCTGCATTTGTTTACTTTTCTGAGATACCCATGCAGTAAGTCTTAATACTTTTGGCACTTCCTACCTTTGTCATACTTGTGAAAAGACCAGAGTGGGATGAGGAAATGGAACGTTGAATTTACAAGAAATCCTTATACACTGTACTGTCCTTCATTCTCCTCCTGCTCCTCTCAAGTGTAACACTCACTGTGTCTAATCTACATTTTCCTCCCGCACTATATTTTTTTTGTTTTATCTTTCCAGCTTTATTATCTCATTTGTACATTTCTCACTTTGACTCCTCTCTTCCTATTGTCAGCCCACCAACCTGCGTATCGGCTGTTTTTCAGTAGTTTATATACTGTATTATACAATGACTTGTCATTATTATTCAGAAATGAGCACATTGATTGGACAGCCCAACCAGCGTGCCTGTTTTAACTTCAGCATATACCAGTAGAAGAAAGTCTGGCTACTGAAGTACTACTGAATGCTATATGCTGAGGGACAGAGCATAATACGAAAAAAATCAGACGCATTCTGCAAAAGTAAACAATCAGAAACTTGCCTGATTTTCCTTGTATTTCTGCTCTGTCTCTCGGGAAATCTCGGCAATTAAAAAATACAAAAAAACAGCAACTGAGATTATTTAAAATACAAAAATCGGCAACTGAGATTATTTAAAATACAAAAAAACAGCAACTGAGATTATTTATTTTCTGTTGCTTCTCCTGCAGTTTACTGATGCACTTTGCAAGCACAGTACATCAGTATACAAGGAGAAACACGGAGGAACACTACAGCAACATTATTCAAGAACGGTAAGCAATTTAATTTTTAAATAATATTATTGTGTAATAGCAGTAATCCATGACTGGGTGTAGGTATGTTAGGATTTAGCCACACCCAGTGTGGATTATTGCATGAGTGCTCCTGTTTTCACTTTACATTTTATACTCTTATTTTTTCCTTGTAATTTAATACAATTATAGCTCCATTTCAGTGTTACAATATGATGTAATCACGTGATAATATTTTATATTGTTTTAAAATTGTACTGTATAGCATTACATAATATGTCTGTCTTTTATAATTTGTACTTTTGTTTAATTACTCTGTATTGTTTTATAACTCTCAACAAGTATAATCATTAATTGTAAATTGTATTTTTGTGCTGGAGCTTTATTTCCTGGGTCTTCACTGAAAATGTTTTTTTAAGGCCCAGATGGACTACCATGGTAAACAGATGCAAATAAATAAATATAAGGAAAGGGTTCCATATTCCAATGATCATACTTTAAGAAGGCTTTTGTGTGTTTGGCTAGTTGAGCGGGAGGTCACACAAGAAGGAGATGTCTTGAATACGCTGTATTAGGGAGTATATTTATGGCTCTTTTGGATGTGAAAGTGAGTGGAAAGCAGTATTCTTGAAATAGTAGTCTTATAGGTAAGAGGGCATAACAACGTTGCCATTTGTAGTCAGTTTGCTTTGCTTAAGATGGTGCATTGTTGTTCCGTTGAGTCAATAATAGCATAAATCTGTGCAGTTTTTGTTCTCTGCTTTCTGTAGAGTTTTGGTATTCTCTGATGAAGTTTGTGAGATTATGTGTGGTGTGTACTACGTGTTCATGTTTAGGGGTGAACATATTTAATACTGGTGATTATTTTTGGGACTCACGAGTATTTTGGAGGTATGACAGGACATTTAATTTAGTTGGGTGCAGTGATTGAGGATGAGTTTCTATTTCAACCAGACTTTCAGTATTTTTTAACATCTTTATCGAATTACCGCTTAAGACATAGGCAAAAACACATTTATTTAGAAGAAAACAAACCAGGTCAACATGTTCCCAGTTAACAAACATAAATTACATTTGTTTTGTGTAATTGTCATCAATCCAGCATTACATAAATTGTTCAGTTCATGGCTTCCCTTAAACCTCACTCCTCCTCCTCCTTCAAAACATTATTCTGCATGTATTGTCCCAACAATTTCCATTTTTTCTAACTTTCTCCTACTCTTTTCTAAAGAAACCACTTCTACTTCTTGTTATGTCTATTACAGTATTCAAAAATTCCAATTCAGTTGGTTTAGACTTTGATTTCCATTTTCTAGTAATTGCTTTTTTTGGCAAGCATCAGAATTAAACTTAACAAGGCCTTATTATGTCTACGCAATTCAGATCTTGTGTCCCAGCTCAAAAGAATCATTGTCTTAAGTTCCCCCAATTTGCTAACCCAATATTTCTGACAGAGGACTCTGTAGGAAATTTTTAGTCTGCCAAATCATTAGACCCCCAAAACATGTATTTTCTGTTACCTCTTTCTTCCCCATCACACATCCAATGTTTGCCATCTACCTGAGCAAAAATTCTTTGGAGTATACTTGGGGTAAAAAAAATCCCACTTTATCCTTATTTCTTTTTATCATCACCTCTTTCCTCTTTTAGTTATAACTTTCTGCGTTCTGTATATAAGCCTTAACTGTGTAGCTCTAAAATATCCCTCAAATCAGGTAATCCAAACCACCTTGTTGTATTGGGAGTATCAACTTATCCCACTTGACCTTTGCTCTTTTCCCCTCCAAGGCAAAATCTGTCAACTCTTTATTAACTATTGTCCACAACTTTTCCTCTGTTTGATACAAATATGCCTGTCTTGTATATAAAACTAAAGGGACTAAAAATATTTTCACTGCTTGTATCTTGCTATCCATATCCTTAGGCAAGAGCTTCCAGGTTCTCATCTTTTGTGTTATCTTTTCTTTAGTCTCTTTCCACATATCCTTAGCTGCTGCAGTTAAAGCCTTTTTAATCCATACTCAAACATACTTCATTTTATTCTGTCCTCATAAGTACTGGTATTGCTGAACTAATTCATGTGTGGGTACATAGTTTACACTATAGCCTTTGTTTTGTCTTCATTAATTCTATATCTTGAAAAGTACCTGAAAGTGTCTGAAAATGTTCCACAACACTCATATGTTATTTTGTGGTTTTATCAGTTACAAAATAATATTGTTTGCAAATAAAGCCAACTTTTCTCGATTACCATACCAATTATATGCTTGAATTTCTGAATCCCTTATTTTCTTTGCCATCTTCTAAGTATAAAATTATAAAACGAATGACAAAGGGGAAAGAGGACACCCCTGCCTGTTCCTCTTTTCAGACACAAGTTATCAGAGGGGAACCCTCCCACTTTAATTCTTGCCTCTGATTCCTCATATATTCTCCTAATTAATCTTATTATTATATCAGGGAATGCATTTGCTTCCATTGTACTACCAAAAAATATATATAAACCTTTTTTATGAAGGTCCACCACCAGCAGCACTATTTTCTTACATTCTGTCATTCTGTTAATGTTGTCAAATGTTTGCTTTCCTTCCTCAAAACCTCATTGATCCACATGTCTAACACCTTTGCTAACTTTGTAACTGTTATATACATAAACACTTTATAGTCATGGTTTAAAATTGTAATGGGCCTATGTAAAGTTCAGTCTGATGAGTCATACTGTCTCTAGATATCACAGTCACCACAGCTTTCTACCAGGATGTTGGTGCATTTACTCCATTTGAAAATACTGTTAACCAAAATCTTCCAGATTTTTATCACTTTGTACCCTGTGTTAAGATAGCAAATACATTTTAAATGAGACAGTTCATAGAATCATAAGGGGTTACTAGGCTAATGGCCCTAGAGCCTTTTTCAGACTAGCCATTCATGCAACAAATTTCCCAATTATCAATGTTCATAGACAAGAACAGCTTTGGTATATGCCTGTGACTTAGTGCATCTGCAAACTGCTCCTGTTCATAAGGGCCACCGGCGACAAGCCAGGGGTGAATTTGCAGTTTCCCATCCATTGGTCCACACTGCATTTGAATAGGCCTAGGAAAGAGCTCTTTCACATGAATGAGGAGTCTGGGGGTAATCTCTGAGATGCATGCCTATCCCTCCAACATGTTTTGTTGTATGTCACAGATGAAGTTTTGATCGTTAGATAAGGCAATTCTATTGCTGTTTGTTTTGCAAATGTGTAGGAGATCCATTTGGCCGGATTGGAGAATGCCTTGTAGTTTAGGCATAGATTGCCCGTCAGTGGTCATTAGGAGACTGAGTACAGGGACAGGGCTTTGAGGTGGTCTGCATAAGACATATTATTTACACCCTGCATTCTTTTAGTGAGGAACGTCTGTGGCCACTCCAGTTGTTGCAAATGCCCGGACAGGTACATGCCAAAGGGTGCATTGTATTTGATTATTGGTCTATTGAGGTCTGAGTATAGTGGGGCTGTGATCCCTTTAGATCTGGATGCCATTGCCTTATTTATAAGTTGTTCCATGTAGAAGGATTTTCTCACTGCAGTGGACACATAGGGACTCAGGTTAACAATAACCTGAATCTTGATCACCAAATCCCTTACCACTGGGTCTACTTAATGGAGTGTTATCAATGTTGTAATTTGCAGGGGTAGGTGACTTTTCAAAGGGTATAGTTATGTATTTTTTGCATTGAGTTTTAGGCCATGGTTCTAGTACCATTTATTTGTCTGTGTCAGATCTTTTGGAGGATATCTACATATTTGGGTGATTCAGTGGTTGCATCCAGCTTGCAGTTGTCAGCAAATTTGGTAAGCCAAAGGGCCTTTACATTTGCCTTGACTTCAAAAAAGCATATTCCAAGCATGACAGGTCATGTTACTATGCATAAACTCAGGAATCCCTACCACTAACCTGAAAATTTAATTTGTGTAATAATTTTGACTTTACATTTCTTACTTTTTGTATAAAAGTACTTATGACTAATATTTCCTATATGTAACTTTTACTACATGTTTGATTATTATTTGTAACTTGTATGGAACTTTTCTCCTTAGGCTTCCTCTGTAAATGGACCTGTCTCCAGTTGGACAAATGTAAAATAAATAAATAAAAAAATACATATGTTACAGAGCCTTGTGAGACATTAGTAGTAACAGGCCTCATGGTGGAGGTGGATTCCCCCACCCAAACTTTGTGTCCTATCTGTGAGCCATTTGGCTATCCTTCGGGTGATACAGGGATTTATGCCTAAATTTGTGAATTTGTCTATAATGCCCAAATGAGTATCAAATGCCTTTGCCAAGTCAAGGTAGGCAGTATATACCATTTTGCCCTTGTCCATGGCTTGAATGAGTTTCTTGAAGTCTACCAAGTTTAGTAGGCATGACCGAACTGTAATAGGTCCAGTGTTTCAAGATTTCTTATGTTTTCTTTTCTCATGTTTGCAGTAAATCTTTCCATGGTCTTGCATGTAAGACTAGTTAGACTTCTAGGTCTGTTGATGGTTTGCCTTTTTGTAGAGGGATGACAGTTGCAGTTTTCCATTCCCTAGGGATGGAGCCTGTCCGGAGGCGTTGCATAGGTGTTCTACTAGGTCTGACAGGTCATATTTCAAGCTATTTAGGAGGCATCCTTGGATATTGTCATGACCCACTGAGGCAATGTTTTTATCTCTGGAGAGTGCAGTGAGGACCTGCTCTTTAGTGAAATGGTAGAGGGTATTTCCTGTGGGAGAACTGGGGGTTATAGGGAGTTGAAATTGGAGCTAAAGTTATCTGCCAGGAAATTTGCTATATCCCCTGGTTCAGTATAGAAACTTCCATTTACTAGTAGTTCAGCACACTGTTAGGGCTTCCCTTTAAAGTTTCATTCATAACTGAAAAATGCCTTATGTTTATCCTTAGTTTGGGAGGCTATTTTTCCTTTCAAAGTTGGCTTTGGTGGACTCTATTAAGCCCCTGAGTTGCTTACTGAGACGATGAGGGAGTTATTTGTCTTTTGGGTACAGTCCTTCCTATTTTAGGACATGATTTTCTTTCTTTTGTTGTACAATCTGATTATACTGGAGGTCCACCAAGAGGTTTCTGTAAAAATGTTTGCAAATGCCACCATGCATACCTCTCAACCTGGAAACATCAAAAATCTGGACAAAGGCCCATAAAAAATAGGTACAAATCTTTACGCTGATTAACATAAAATTTGCATGCATAATTATGTAACCCCACCCACTCCAACGGGACTGTGGGATACCAACTTTCAAATGCAAACTGAAGAACAGATGACCAAAAGGTTGGCAATGTCTTTTAATAGGTATTAATTTAAAATATTCTTTAACAATGTTTTAACAAATAACAGCTGACGAGAATATGTATAAGGACTTTGTCTGCTTCAAGTATTACTCACTGTATTGTCAGCTAGCTATTGTAATTAGTTAACTAGAAAGTTGTATTTAATGGATAACAACTGAACAGTTACTTATAAAGAGTGATGTAAAATTTATATATTTTATTTGACTCGTTTTTACACATGGGCTGTATGAATAATTTTAACATGCTCCATTCCTCAGCATGCGCATAGTGTATTTCTGTTCTTTTATAGTCTTTTGCTGCATTGCAGCCATAACGTAAGTGAGACAGGTTTGGTCTCTGCTGTTATTACTGCATTTGGTCATTGTCCAGGCAATCCTTTAGTAGTGCACAGCAACTGAATGAGATTTTAATGGGGCCCACAATCTAGTCCACTACAAATTATAAAACACAAACATCTGCTTTAAAAAATCCTGGACTTGATCTGTGATCTGGAGACAGTCCCCACACTGTGTATTAATATTTCAGTTTCAGTGTTGAAATAATTTGAAACTTAAATGCTGTCTTGTAGTAAATATACAATTTCTGCTTCTTAAAATGAATTAAATTATGTCTAAATAGGTGAAATTACATGATGCACAAGTGCTAGAAACACATGCACAAGCATTTTATTTTGCGCTTGTTCGCATTCACATACAGCACATTCACACACACACACACACACACACACACACACACACACACACACACACACACACACACTATACTACAAATAAGTGAAATGCAGATCATACTACAAATAAGCGAAAATGCGAAATGCATATCATTCTACAAATAAGCGAAGTACAAATGAGGCTGCCATTAGAGGTCACACTGAAACAAATAAGCCAAATGCAGATCCGTACTACAAATAAGCTTGAAAACAAACACACACCTGAAATGCAGATCTGTGAGTACCTCTCTCTCTCTCTCACACACACACACACACACACACACACACACACACACACACACACACACACACACACATACACACACTGGTTCGCTCTGTTAGGTACCTTAGAATCCATCCGTCTGCCCATACTGAAAATCCCATGGCGTTCATTCATTCTGCTGACTTAAATCCACATTTGTTCTTCTGCTTAAACCCAAATGCCTATCGTCATTCTCTGCAGTAGTTCATTCTGCTGACTGAATCCCACGTTCGTTCTACTGACTTACATCCATGAAATGGTAGTCCTCCCATTCAAACAGACGCACTTAACTCTGGCAGTCCTCCCATTCAAACAAACGCGCGAGCTTAATTCCGACAGGCTGACGGAGCTGACGTAATTGTGCACGTGATGATGTCAGCTCCAAAAGCACGAAATTTAAAAAATTGATTGAAAAAATCGGAAATGAAGGGGTGCCACACGGGAATCGTGGCCTCCCATTATTGGGAACCCAGAACTCGGTACAAAACGATTAATTCAGGACGGTTGGGAGGTCTGCCACCATGTTCTCATGGGTGATTTCAACTATCCCACCATAAACTGGGATACATACACAACCACTAACAAGGAGGCTCAAAGATTCCAGGATTTTGTCAATGCAAACACCCTGGAATCTACCAGGGGTGCAAATATATCCTGGATCTGGTACTCACAATCATGTTCTCTGAATTTGGAGTCTTAGAATTTAGCTATACCTTAACATAATAGTAGGTAGTTAGCCTTAAAAATGTTTTAAATGTTCTGGGGCTTGCTGGGAGTTAACCATTTATATTTATTTCAAGGGTTAGTGCTTTGTGATCTGATCTGGCAAGAGGGGACATTAAACAAGGGGGGGGGGTGCAACCTTCCTTCATGATTGTGTGTACCAGAGCCGGGATATTTGCACCCCTGGTAGATTCCAGGGTGTTTGCATTGACAAAATCCTGGAATCTTTGAGCCTGTTTGTTAGTGGTTGTGTATGTATCCCAGTTTATGGTGGAATATCTGAAATCACCCGTGAGTATGGTGTTGTGCTGAATTGTGAGTGACTTCAGTACATTCAAGTATGTGATATGGTTATCCTGGGTCATTGATAGGGACCTTTAGCTAGCAAGGACTGGACTTTACCTAATGGAGTAGCTCAAACATGCTATATTGTTTGACCAATCTTGAGATGTGCTTACTTATTATGATGATTGATACACTTCCACCTCTTGTCCCTTGTGCAGTAGCTAGTCTAAATGTCTGGAAGACATTATAGCCTTGTCCTGCTGGGATGTCTTCCACAGCTTTAAACCATGTCTCAGTGTGTGTACAGATGTCAACACTCTCCAAGATCAGGAGCGATTCGGGAAATGTAGCTTCTTGGTGAGACTCCTAGCATTGAGCAGTAACACCTTTAGTTTATCTTGCATAAAATTTACTATGTTGGAAGATTTATCAGCTTGGCATTGCCTAAAACATGGGTGGGTGATGTTTTGACCAGTATCTAAAAGCTTAGTGGGCTCAGGTGCAAACCATTCCTGGCAAATCAGAGAATAACAATATCCTTTATTGCACAGAAAGACATGCACGTGGGAGACCAGGCAATCATAAACTTGTTTCCTCATCTATAGAATCTGGAAGGTTTTATACATTTTTACATTAAAAGCAACATTACTGTAACAATTACACTGTAACAATAATTAGAAATAAACACTGCAGCATTACTTTTGTTAACTAATATCTCATGACTGCTTGGTTTACATTCCATATGAAGCACAAATTCCTAATTCCATGCCAGAACATTCCACTTGGAACAGATATCTTACTTTTCTAACCTGTCAACACAAGCTAACAGATGCATACTGAAGGACATTCTAAATATTCTATTCTTGCTGTGAAAGCATATTAGAAAGTCTTTTCAGACTTGTTGGCTGGAAGCACCCACCAAGAGGAGAAAACACTGAGAAAAGAAAGGAGCCACTTTTGAGATTTTAAGTATTTTTCTTCAGATTATTTGTTAAGATTTCTGCATTGCTGCCTACTTTTTGGCATTTTCCAGCTTGTTAAACTTGATATATGTATTAGGAACTGTATTTAGAACACATCTGGAGCCTGTTTACTGCATTTTCTGTGTTGCACTTATTTTAAAATCATTTTTTTGTTAACTTGCATTTTACCTGTCTCTGGCCTAGAACTCAAGTGTGGGGTCATTTATTGCACTGTTCTAACTTGTTGCTACTTGTGTATCTCTGCTATCTTTAAACAAAACAAAACAAAAAAAAAATCTTGCTTTTTTCACATTTTCTGAAATTTAAAAAAAAAGTTAATTTACGGATTTTCTCTTCTGAACTGTTTGTAAGTTTCTTAGAGGCCATTGCTTGCTTGGGCTAAAGGGAAGTCTCTGTGTTCATCAGTGGCAGTGGAAAACACTGAACTGCCTGCCTGCCCCTGTGGGAGTGGTTACTGCCTAGAAACTGTAGTTTTATTGGCTATTTTGGGTCAATTCCAAACTCCTTGATCCCCCTCTCTTAAAACCCAATTGCCTCGTGGTTTTGGCGTCTTTTCAGACTTGTTGGCTGTTGGTGAAGCACCCACCAAGAGGAGAAAACGCTGAGAGAAGAAAGGAGCCACTTTTGAGATTTTAAGTACTTTTCTTCAGATTATTTGTTAAGATTTCTGCATTGCTGCCTACTTTTTGGCGTTTTCCAGCTTGCTAAACTTGATATCTGTATTAGGAACTGTATTTAGAACACATCTAGAGCCTGTTTACTGCATTTCCTGTGTTGCACTTTTTGCATTTTATCTGTCTCTGGCCTAGCACTCAAGTGTGGGGTCATTTATTGCACTGTTCTAACTTGTTGCTACTTGTGTATCTCTGCTATCTTTAAACAAAACAAAAAAAACAAGAAAATCTTGCTTTTTCCCCACTTTCTGAAATTTAAAAAAAGTTCAGTTACAGATTTGCTGTTCTGAACTGTTTGTAAGTTTTTTGGAGGCCATTGCTTGCTTGGGCTAAAGGGAAGTCTCTGTGTTCACCAGTGGCAGTGGTAAACACTGAACTGCCTGCCTGCCTGCCCCTGTGGGAGTGGTTACTGTCTAGAAACTGTAGTTTTATTGGCCATTTTGGGTCAATTCCAAACTCCTTGATCCCCCTCTCTTAAAACCTGATTGCCTCGTGGTTTTGGTGTCTTTTCAGACTTGTTGGCTGTTGGTGAAGCACCCACCAAGAGGAGAAAACACTGAGAGAAGAAAGGAGTCACTTTTGAGATTTTAAGTATTTTTTTTTCAGATTATTTGTTAAGATTTCTGCATTGCCGCCTACTTTTTGGCGTTTTCCAGCTTGCTAAACTTGATATCTGTATTAGGAACTGTATTTAGAACACATCTAGAGCCTGTTTACTGCATTTCCTGTGTTGCACTTATTTTAAAATTGTTTTTTTCTTCTTAAAACTTGTATTTTACCTGTCTCTGGCCTAGCACTCAAGTGTGGGGTCATTTATTGCACTGTTCTAACTTGTTACTACTTGTGTATCTCTGCTATCTAAACAAAACAAAAAAAAAATCTTGCTTTTTTCCCACTTTCCGAAATT
Organism: Protopterus annectens; assembly: GCF_019279795.1. Lineage (NCBI taxonomy): Eukaryota > Metazoa > Chordata > Ceratodontiformes > Protopteridae > Protopterus > Protopterus annectens. The sequence goes on from NC_056726.1 coordinate 800,689,346, forward strand.
TAAAAAAAAGTTAAATTACAGATTTGCTGTTCTGAACTGTTTGTAAGTTTCTTGGAGGCCATTGCTTGCTTGGGCTAAAGGGAAGTCTCTGTGTTCATCAGTGGCAGTGGAAAATACTGAACTGCCTGCCTGCCCCTGTGGGAGTGGTTACTGCCTAGAAACTGTAGTTTTATTGGCTATTTTGGGTCATTTCCAAACTCCTTGATCCCCCTCTCTTAAAACCCGATTGCCTCGTGGTTTTGGCGTCTTTTCAGACTTGTTGGCTGCTGGTGAAGCACCCACCAAGAGGAGAAAACGCTGAGAGAAGAAAGGAGCCACTTTTGAGATTTTAAGTACTTTTCTTCAGATTATTTGTTAAGATTTCTGCATTGCCGCCTACTTTTTGGCGTTTTCCAGCTTGCTAAACTTGATATCTGTATTAGGAACTGTATTTAGAACACATCTAGAGCCTGTTTACTGCATTTCCTGTGTTGCACTTTTTGCATTTTATCTGTCTCTGGCCTAGCGCTCAAGTGTGGGGTCATTTATTGCACTGTTCTAACTTGTTGCTACTTGTGTATCTCTGCTATCTTTAAACAAAACAAAAAAAAACAAGAAAATATTGCTTTTTTCCCACTTTCTGAAATTTAAAAAAAGTTCAGTTACAGATTTGCTGTTCTGAACTGTTTGTAAGTTTTTTGGAGGCCATTGCTTGCTTGGGCTAAAGGGAAGTCTCTGTGATCACCAGTGGCAGTGGTAAACACTGAACTGCCTGCCTGCCCCTGTGGGAGTGGTTACTGTCTAGAAACTGTAGTTTTATTGGCCATTTTGGGTCAATTCCAAACTCCTTGATCCCCCTCTCTTAAAACCCGATTGCCTCGTGGTTTTGGCGTCTTTTCAGACTTGTTGGCTGTTGGTGAAGCACCCACCAAGAGGAGAAAATGCTGAGAGAAGAAAGGAGTCACTTTTGAGATTTTATGTATTTTTCTTCAGATTATTTGTTAAGATTTCTGCATTGCCGCCTACTTTTTGGCATTTTCCAGCTTGCTAAACTTGATATCTGTATTAGGAACTGTATTTAGAACACATCTAGGGCCTGTTTACTGCATTTCCTGTGTTGTACTTATTTTAAAATTGTTTTTTTCTTCTTAAAGCTTGTATTTTACCTGTCTCTGGCCTAGCACTCAAGTGTGGGGTCATTTATTGCACTGTTCTAACTTGTTGCTACTTGTGTATCTCTGCTATCTTTAAACAAAACAAAAAAAAATCTTGCTTTTTTCCCACTTTCTGAAATTTAAAAAAAAGTTCAGTTACAGATTTGCTGTTCTGAACTGTTTGTAAGTTTCTTGGAGACCATTGCTTGCTTGGGCTAAAGGGAAGTCTCTGTGTTCATCAGTGGCAGTGGTAAACACTGAACAGCCTGCCTGCCCCTGTGGGAATGGTTACTGCCTAGAAACTGTAGTTTTATTGGCCATTTTGGGTCAATTCCAAACTCCTTGATCCCCCTCTCTTAAAACCTGATTGCCTCGTGGTTTTGGCGTCTTTTCAGACTTGTTGGCTGTTGGTGAAGCACCCACCAAGAGGAGAAAACGCTGAGAGAAGAAAGGAGCCACTTTTGAGATTTTAAGTATTTTTCTTCAGATTATTTGTTAAGATTTCTGCATTGCTGCCTACTTTTTGGCGTTTTCCAGCTTGTTAAACTTGATACCTGTATTAGGAAGTGTATTTAGAACACATCTAGGGCCTGTTTACTGCATTTCCTGTGTTGCACTTATTTTAAAATCGTTTTTTTTTTTCTTAAAACTTGCATTTTACCTGTCTCTGGCCTAGCACTCAAGTGTGGGGTCATTTATTGCACTGTTCTAACTTGTTGCTACTTGTGTATCTCTGCTATCTTTAAACAGAGCAAAAAAAAAAAACAAAAAAATCTTGCTTTTTTCCCACTTTCTGAAATTTAAAAAAAGTTCAGTTACAGATTTGCTGTTCTGAACTGTTTATAAGTTTCTTGGAGGCCATTGCTTGCTTGGGCTAAAGGGAAGTCTCTGTGTTCATCAGTGGCAGTGGTAAACACCGAACAGCCTGCCTGCCCCTGTGGGAGTGGTTACTGCCTAGAAACTGTAGTTTTATTGGCCATTTTGGGTCAATTCCAAACTCCTTGATCCCCCTCTCTTAAAACCCTCTTTTGCACATTTTTGCGCATAGCGCAGCATCGGGCAGAGCCGCTTAATCAGGTTTAAACTATTCCTGGCTCCACAAAGTCTGCTCTTCACTTTTTCCCTTAGAACTGCTCCAAATCTCAAAGTAAGCACTCTATTTTCCTTCTAAAACCCAGCAGTAGCTGGGATAAGTGTCTTATAAGTAAGCACTAATAGACTAAAGCACTACACCCTCTTATACTCCCTTTAAGTACTTGGCTCCCTATTGGTCCTTTTTGATCAAGTCAAAAAGTAATTCCTTATACTATTCTGGCATGTCCAAAAGTCAGTTTCAGGTTTACTCTCCAGTCCAGCTGGTGAATATGGGAATCTTGAGGCAATGTTACAACTGCCTTATGTACACAGACCACCCTCTCCTCTTCCCAACAAGCTCAAATATATGTGAGAGATGCAACTATATAGCCAAACTGGAGGCTGAGCTCTCTCAACATAGTACTGCATGGTCAGTTTGGAGGAGAAGGTAATCACACACACCACAAATCCAGTCTCACATAGACCTATCACAACAGCAAACCAAACACATAAACACACAAAACATACTCGGAGGCTCTAAATAAAAATCTGCCCAAGCAACAGAGACCTCCAAAGCAGACATCCAAGCAACTGTTACTCCACAACAATACCCACGTATCACATAGTTCACAAAGTCAGTGTGCCACACAGTCACAGCCCTTAAGGCTAAACAACACACCTAATACACTTGTAATAGGTGACTCTATTGTCAGACACACTGACGTCCCTCTCACCAGGCTGAACAAAGAGAAGGTCACTGTAAGCTGCCTGTCGGGTGCCAGGATCCGCCACATAACACAAGCACTCAGGTTACTCCAAAGCAAGTACAAATATGACTCCGTAATTGTCCATGCTGGTGTGAATGACCTGAGACGTACCTCCCTGGATTACATGAAAAGAGACATAGAGGAGCTCTCTGATCATGTGGCCCAGGCCGGTATGACCCTGACCTTGAGTAGCATCTTACCCTCACCAAGAATGATACCACAGTATAAAGACAAAATGATCAATTTCAACAACTGGCTAAAGTATCGGTGTCACTCAAAGGGGATCCAGTGTCTGTCAGCCTGGGATGACATGCATGACAAGCCACGTTGCTTCGCTAGGGACGGCTTGCACCTGTCACCCCTGGGTTTTCGAATACTGGCCAAGGCTCTTGCCACCTCCATAGTGCCTTTTTTAGGCAGGGCTCAAAAGACAAACCCACCTCCTTAGACAACACAAGGAAAAAGAAACTAAGGGTAATGCTGCTCAACACCAGAAGTCTAAACCTCAAGATGCACGCACTCGAGGCTCTCCTCAGTATGGAGAATATCGATATCTGTGCAGTAACAGAAACCTGGTTCAAGGCTCCCGAGAGCACCCCAGCACTACCAGGCTATACCTCATACCATGCTTTTTGGCCCCAAACTCAGACTGAACCACAAGAGGAGGGGGAGTATCCATATTCATCAAAGATACCCATATCTCCAGGCTAGTGGCACTGTACGAAGCATCTGAGACCATCCATGTGCAACTAACAGTGGGCAAAACTGCCTTCCAGTTTTTAGCCTGCTACAGACCACCCTCCCAAACTCAGGAACCCCACTCGGCTTTCCTGAAGACACTGGAGAATATGAAGGTCTCTCCAAACACTATTATATTGGGTGACTTTAACTACCCAAACTTAGACTGGGAGCACTACTCAAGCCCCAACACCCTAGCCCAACAGTTCCTAGAATTTATAAACTCAAATGCTATGGAACAACTGGTCACCACTCCCACAAGAGGGGAAAACATATTGGACCTGATCATCACCAACATGGGGACTCTATGTTCCATACCAGAGGTATACCCCTCATTGGTAAGATCTGACCATAAATTAATCACTATGGACATCCATATCCCGTCCCCACCCCCAGCAAAGGAAACCACGGCCAAAAACTTCTCAAAAGCAAACTTCCCACTTCTCAAAACCGAGGAGGAATCCTTCAAAGTCCCAGGGCCAGTGGAAAATACGACCCAAACCACAGAATCCTTTACAAAAGCATTCTATGGATACCTACAGGAATGCATGGATCATGCTATCCCAAATAAAATCAAGACACACTCCTCCAAAGGCAGGAGACCAGTCTGGTGGACCCCAGCCATTAACAAGCTGTACAACAGAAGGAGGAAACTACTACATGATAAAGCAAAATCCCAAAAAGGGAAGGCATTTCTGATCAGTACTAGCAAGAAACTGCGATCCCTCATAAAATCATCTAAGGCTAGCTTCGAAAAAAAAAATTGCATAAGACGCTAAAGATAATCACAAGGCTTTCTTTAGTTATGTCAGAAACCTGGGTGGAAACTCCCAGATATGCTCTGAGTTAGTGCAAAATGACAAAAAATACACTGAACCCACAGACATTGCCAGCATCCTGGCAGACAGGTTCAGTGCAAACCACCCCCCCCAAATGAGCAAATGACTATCCCAACAGAGTGTAGCCTCCCTGACATCACAGATGCACAGGTGAGAGCTGCCCTCTCCAAAGCAAAAAACACAGCATCAGTGGGACCGGACAGTGTCCCGGGCTGCGTGTTACATGAGCTCCAAGAAGAACTGACCCCTCACTTAAAATCACTGTTCAGTCTCAGCCTTACAACAGGATTTGTACCCAAAGAATGGCGTACAGCAACAGTTGTCCCACTCCATAAAGGTGGTGCCACAACGGACCCCGGAAACTAGCCTGGTCTGTAAAGCTATGGAGCGTATCATCATGGAACACATAAACAAAGACATTGGGAACCTCCAAACACTGGATCCTACCCAATTTGGCTTTGTTAAGGGCAGATCTTGCCTCTTGAACCTGGTCAATTTCTTTGAAACAGTCACCAAGGCCATAGACGAAGGGCAGGTAGTCCACACAGCCTACCTTGACCTTGCAAAAGCCTTCGACAAAGTACCCCACTCGGGCATCATAAATAAGCTCACCAGCTTAAATATCAACACCTATGTCACAAGATGCGTTGCAAACTGGCTTAGGGATAGAACCCACCATGGTCAGAATTGCAGGTGCCATGTCATACTCTAAACCAGTTGCAAGTGGCGTCCCACAAGGCTCAGTCCTGGGACCTCTCTTGTTCGGTATATATTTCTCTGAGGTACAGGCTAACACAGGAGGACGATGGCTGACAAAGTTTGCAGATGACTGCAAACTAGGGGCCATAATCGACTCACCTGCTGACACAAGAATCCTCCAAAAAGGTCTCACAGAGATGGATAACTGGTACCAGAGCCATGGCTTAAAGCTAAATGCCAAAAAGTGCATAGTCATCCTCTTTGGGAAAAACAAAGTGCCCACAAATTACCACATAGGTGGTAATCCATTAAGTACGGAAGAAGTAATTAGGGATTTGGGGACCCAAGTAGATTGCAATCTCTCCTTTGACAATCACATTGCCAAAGTGGTTAGAAAGACATTTTATATAGCCCACCTTATCACAAAGGGGTTCACATCTAGATCAAGAGAGGTCATTGTGCCCCTCTACTCATCACTCATCAGGCCCATAATTGAATACAATGCCCCATTTGGGATGTACCTTACCCGACACCTGCTACAACTAGAAAGACCCCAAAAGTACCTCACCAAGAGGATCAAGGGACTCAAACAGATGCCCTACGCAGTTAGGCTAAAGAAACTCCAGCTCTACTCAATTGCTTACCGCCTACTCAGAGGCGATCTGTGCCTGACGTATAAAGCCATGTCCAACCCAGAATTAATGGACATGCTCCACCTCAAGAAATCCAAATCCATCAGAACTACATGCTCCAGTGACTTAAACCTCAGCACAGAAATAAATAGAACATGCTGGAGGGACAGATTCATATCCCAGAGGCTCCACTCACTCTTGAACAAAATCCCAATCCATGTCAGACAGAGCCCCTCAATGACCCTCTTCAAGAAGATTAACACACCATTTGGATGAATGTGCATGTATCCCCTTTAGAAGCAAAGGTGAAATCAAGTGCCATACAGTTCTGTAGCACCACACTGTTCTCTGTAGTCAGTTTTTAGGTTATCAAATTAATGGACTGAAAAGTGAAATTACTAAAAATCTCTAGGAGCTTAGACAATTTCCAAGTTCCCAGTTATATTTTACTCCCCATAAAAAAGGAATACCTGCTCAAGAAATGATATCATCAAAATCCATGTGAGCAAGCTGTTTGAAAGCAGTTGTTGTACAGTATTATCATATACCCAGGAGGAATCTATTTTTACCAACTGGGTTAGGATTGTTTTTAGTCTCTGTCTTGCAACGACATTTATGAATTTTGCCTTCCAGTAAAACAGGTGTTATGTTGAATAGCAGAAACAACACGACCAGTATAACAACAACACGACATGTCTGCAGGTAGCCATGGATAAGCTTGACTTTCACAAATGTAATAATACTCAAGTAATAATGCCATGCCCTGCTCTCTCACCCCCATCATAAATGTTTCAAGTAATATTGCAAGTACTAAGTCTGACAAAACGTGTTCAGTTTTTGAGGTAGCAAACAAATCCTTCATCAGTCATTGCTAGTTGAAGCATTACAGTAAAGGGGGGGTACTGTTTCGATTTTAGCAAGGAAAATAAGGCTAAAAGCAGTATGATGCTCAGAATTGTTCACTAGAATAGGAATTAAAGGGCCACTACAAATAAATGATGGAAAAAATCATATATATTTTTTTATTTTGCTATGAATTACTTCCCCTTCCAAAACTGTCTTGCAAAATAAGTACTCATTCCTAATTTTATTTTATTTTTTTTATTCTTCTCTGACCTCATGGGAAGCAGACATCCTGATTCCTTTGGAAAGATAAATCTGTCCCATAATGCAGTATGAGAGTACAGATTCTGAGAACAAGTAGCCCTACCACTTTTGTTGTCACACTGGATTTCCATTCACTTAGAACACCTGAAAAAAAAAATGCCAATTTTGAGAGTTTGCAGATCATGTGTCATTGACTGTTTTACAGTGAGTTTGACTGTTCTTCACTGAGCTTTAAATTGTATTTTCTACAAAGAGCAGTTTTGCAAGTTTCAGTTCCTGTCCATGTTACTGGGATGGCCGTGGTGGTGCAGCGGTTTGTGGCATTGCCTCACGGCAAGATGTTTTCTGGTTTGATTTTTGGCTGGGATGCCTGTGGAGTCTGTATGTCCTCCCTGTGGTCATGTAGGTTTCCTCTGAGTGCTCTGGTTTCCTCCCACATTCCAAAGACATGCAGTAGATGGATTGGACTTTCTCAGTTGGCCCTAGATGTGAGTGTGTGCTTATGTGTGCCTTCTGTCAAGGTTAGGTGCTGGGCTGACAACTCTACACTGTAAAAATTCCACTGCCAATCTTTCTGCAGACCAATGATCTGCTGTGGTAACCCGTAATGGGAGCAGGTAGTAAGTTCCTGGCCAAGTTACTCCTCCCATCTCCCCTCCTTCTATGAGCTAGAGTCTCACATTTCCAGCTTGGCTACATTCAACTAGTCAGCTTTGCACGATAATAGACATCAGTCAGATTACAGCCTGGTGTGCCACTAAAACTGTTCCCTTGTATCTCTTCAATTCTGAATAGCATTTCCACGGAATTATTTCCTAGAAAAAAAGCACACATCAATCCAGAGTTTAGGCCAATCGATCCAGTTCTTAAAATGTGCACAGTACAATATTCGATTGGAATTGCATTCTGGCTGCTCATGTGGTTATATTTGCATAGTTATTCCATTATAGCATAACCTGAACTATGGAATGTAGTAACAAGTGGTACATAACAATGAAAGAGTTCTTGTTTTTTTCTTAACAATGACGTCCCAAGCCTCTGATGTGACCCAGCACTTTCTGGTAGCATTGCTTTATGCAGTTTGCTTTAGTTGTATACTTGTAACATATATCTCATCTTCTCAGTAACAGATTCATGGAGAAAGCTTTCAAATCAGATAGTTTTGAAAACAGCAATATTACTGATTTAGTAAGCTCACAAAATAAGACTATAATAATTAGCATTCATTTTCTGAAAAAAAGAAGTCTCAAATTGCAATGGATCTCTTTAATTGTTCATGAGAATCCAGCACCTTTTTCAAAAAGCATTATGGATTGTAGTAAGTCAGAACGAAAGAAGCCAAAATTAGAGACACATGTGGGGTACACTGATAAGAGATCTGACACTCATACTCATCTGTTCTCCATTGCAACTACCTCAGATCACACTGGCATGTACATATTTTATGACTATACACACTGAGCTGAGCGGAGTAGGGGCACTGACCACAACTCTGATCTGTGATATATAGCAATAAGTATCCTGTTTTTTTTTGCTTATTTTTACTAGCACTTTTTATTGTCTCCTGCATACTTTTTACTGTATTTTATTGCTATAAACTAATCTGCACAGTTGTACTAAAACTTTCTGCCTTACACAGCCTGATAAATAATGTTTTTATTGTCACACTGTTTGTAAAGCTTTTTTAGCTAGTTTCACTGTGTGAAAGGTTGTTGTAGTTTCTTTCGGCTTTTCCCAGTTAGGGGTCGCCACAGCAGAACTCCGGTCTGCTAATGATTGGCAGTAGATTTTTACATGCCGAGTTGCCAGCCCTGATGCACAACCTTCAACGAAGGTAACCCCATTCACGCATGTCTCCACACAGAAGACGTGCTAGCTGAGAATCGAACAGGACAACGTCTTACTGTGAGGAGACAACGCTACAGCAGCACCACCACCGCAATCACCGTGTGAAAGGTATTAACTGGAAATTTTCTCCATTTGTTAAGCATCTGTTTGTTCTGATTTCTTGCCAAGGAGTGTATCATATAACTGATTTGTTTGCAGTTAAAATTATTCTCTAGAATCTCCTTGCACCTTTATCTGTTTAAAACTTTCATTTAGGGGCTCACTGCTGTTTTTCTGCTGTGATAAACATTTCTGTAGTGTTTTCTGCCTAAAATAGTCTAGTTAGTAGCTGTAGCACAGCCTAGTTCAGGTTTGCTCTCTCTGTGGCCTGGTTGTTTGTTTGCAGTGTTTGTTTGTTCTGAGCACATGTTCCAGGCCATCTTGGCTTAGCAGAAGCCTTTCTTCACTTTAATAAGAGTTCTGTTGTTGATTAGCTGCTGGCTGGTAGAGGGTGGCTGGTCTAGGGCTTGGAGTAAGCACTCATTGGTTCTTTTGAGCTTTTTTTAATGTCGTTTCAGGTTGTACCTTCTGGTATTTAAGCCCTACCTTTGAGAGGATTTCTGTCTATACACAATGAGTTGAGTGGAGTAGGGGCACTGAACACAACTCTGATCTGTGATATATAGCAATAGGTATCCTGTTTTTTTTTTGCTTATTTTTACTAGCACTTTTTATTGTCTGCTGCATACTTTTACTGTATTTTATTGCTATAAACTAATCGGCATGGTTGTACTAAAATTGTCTGCCTTACAGGGCCTGATATATAAGGTTTTTACTGTCACACTGCTTGTAAAGCTTTTTAGCTAGTTTCACGGTGTGAAAGGTAATAACTGGAAATTGTATCCATTTGTTAAGCATCTGTTTGTTTGTTCTGATTTCCTGCTAAGGAGTGTATCATATAACTGATTTGTTTGCAGTTAAAAGCATTCTCTAGAGTCTCCTTGCTCCTTTATCTGTTTAAAACTTTCATTCAGTGGCTCATGCTGTTTTTCTGCTGTGATAAACATTTCTTTAGTGTTTTCTTTTTAAAATAGTGTAGCTAGTAGCTGTAGTATAGTTTCCTACTCCCCCTCCCTATTGGTGTCTTATTCTTATACTTGGTGGCTTTGCCGTTGCCCGCCCCTACTGTAAATTTGATCTGGGACACTCCTCCTAGTTTAGTGTCATTAGCTCATACCTAATACAGAGAGAACATTTGAGAAAGCCAACCTACTTAGTTTCTTAACCTTGAATTATCTTCTGTTCCTCCCTTTCCACTTTATAAAATAAAAACACTTTGCTAGAATCTACCATTGCTAGAATCTCCTTGTGTTCTGACTGAGTGTGCTTCTCAAACAATCTGGAAAGATAGAGCTGATAAGTATATTTTTGCCACTTTTTAACTGTTCAGAGTTCTGTCTTAATTTTTGTTTGATGAGATTATTTATATATTTGCTGACATTGTTTTCTGATATTATAAGTGCCTCAGTTTTTGATTTTTTCCCAAGTTACTACTTTCTGCACTTGTTTTTAATCATTTTTTTATTTAATTGCATTTATTTAAACTGTATTTGCTTTAATATTGCTACACACTCAAGTTTGCTAGCTTGCACTGCATTTCAATTGTTTTTACTGCTGTTTTAGCTGCTTTTCTGTAAAAAAACAAAACAAACAAAAAAAAGTTCTAAGCTTGTTTCCCATCTTTCCTGTAACTAGTCTAGTCCAGATACAGATTGGTGTATCCAGGACTGTTTGTAAGCTTCTGAGCCCCCCAAGCCTTTCTGTGTTGGAGGTAAGCCTTCTAGGTTATCACTGGGTATTGTAAGCAATAGGTAGCCTTTCTACCACAAGAGGGGTGGTTTCTGGGCCAGAAATTGTAGTTTATTGGCCGTTTGGGCAGTTTTTCCATCCCTTTCAACTTTCTGTTTTAACTTTCTGTTTTAAAAACCTGCATGTGCACGGGTTTGTGCTTCTTTTAAGCTCTGCGGATCCAGTTTTGGCATCCTGCAGACTGCAAGAGCATCAGGAAGGGGAAAGAGATACTCTTAAGTGCCTCCATTTTGATTCGTTCCTAATTTATTGCTTTCTGCACTTGTTTTTAGTCATTTTTTTAATTTAATTGCATTTATTTAAACTGTATTTGCTTTAAAGTATTTTATCACTGTTTTAACTGTTTTTTCTGAAAAAAAACCCAAAAACTTCTAAGCTTATTTCCCACCTTTCCTGTTACTAGAGTAGTCCAGGTACAGATTTGCTGTAACCAGGACTGTTTTGTAAGTTTCTGAGTTACCCAGAACTTTCTGTGTTAGAAGGAAGCCTTCCAGCTTATCAGTGGAAGTGGTAAGCATTAGGTAGCCTATCTGCCACAAGAGGAGTGGTTTCTGGCTCTGAAATTGTAGTTTATTGGCAGTTTTCCATCCCTGTCAACTTTCTGCTTTAAAAGCATGTGTTTGCACGGGTTTGCACGGCATGCAGCACTGCTAAGCTAAGGTAAACTATTACTGGTGCCAGAAAGTCTGTTCTTCAAATATTCCCTTAGATCATGCTAGTTCTCTTCTCTCTTGCACTTTAATTAGCTCATTAGCCTAGCACTTCCTCAAGCTTTTTGTAGCATTCATTGTAGCACACATAAGTACCATCAGCACTTGACGTCCTATACGGAAACAGCTCTAGTACTTAGTAGTAATGACCACCCCCTGGCATGTCTAGAGGTCAGTTCACTGTGCTTTCTCCTATTAACCTGGTGAACTTGGGCATTCTGTGGCAGTGTAGCAACTGCCTCATGTACACAGACAACCCTCTCCTCTTAACTCCCAACACTCAGACTTGTGAGAGATGCACTTATATATCCAAACTGGAAGCCATGCACCCTCCAGCCAAGACAGGAATAGCTGGTTAGGAAGAGAAGGTCAACATCTGCACCACACCACATGGAACACATAGCCCTCCAGAACACCCACTGTCGCAACTCTCACATAAAAACACAAACCACACACCCACCTTCGTGGAGGCTCTCAATAGAAATCTACCCAAACAGCAGAGACCTCCAAGGCAGAAATGCACTCGACCACCACAAAACTGCACAGATCATAAGACACATAGATCACCTTTGCAGTGTGCCCCTCAACCTCAGGCCCTAAGGCAAAACAGCTTGCCCAATACACTAATCATAGGTGACTCAATAGTGAGGCACACTGATGTCCCACTCACTAGGTTGAATAAGGAGAAGGTAACAGTCAGCTATCTATCAGGTGCCAGAATCTACTACATAACACACGCACTCAGGTCACTTCACAACAGGTACAAGTATGACTCTGTCATTTCCCATGTGGGTGTGAATGACCTGAGACACACCTCCATGGACTACATGAAAAGAGACATGGAGGAGCTCTTGGATTATGTGGCCCAGGCAGGCATGTCCCTAGCCCTGAGCAGCATCCTATCATCACCCAGAATGATACCACAGTACAAGCAGAAAATTATTGACTTCAACAATTGGCTAAGTTTCTGGTGTCATTCTAAGGGGATCCATTATCTATCTGCCTGGGATGACATGATTGACAGACCTCAATGTTTTGCCAGAGATGGCCTGCATCTGTCACCCCTGGGTTTCCGGGTATTGGCTAAGGCTCTTACCACCCCTATATTGCCTTTTTTAGCCGGTGTTCCAAAGACCAAATTACCACCATAACAGCTATAAATAAATACAATCTGTGGGTCATGCTGCTCAATGCTAGAAGTCTTAATCTCGAGCTGCACTCACTCGAAGCGCTCCTCAAAATGGAGAACAGCGACACTTGTGCTGTAATGGAGACCTGGTTTAAAGCAGCAGAAAGCACCCCTGCACTACCAGGCTATAACTCATTTCACACTTTTGGCCCCAGAACATGGACCAAAGCTCCAAAGGTGGCGGTGTCTCCATATTCATAAAGGATATGCACACCTCCAGACTACTAGCCCAGCATAGTACATATGAGCTACTTCAAGTACAACTAACACTGGGTAAGATGGTGATTCAGGTCATAACCTGCTATACGTCCCCAACCATGCCCCAAGACTCTCACTGCATGTTCCTAAGTACCCTAGAAACTACTAAGGTCCAACCCAACACTGTCATACCTGGCGACTTCAACTACCCCTCTGTCTACTGGGAAAACTACTCATGCACAAATGCACTGGCCAAGGCTTCCTGGAATTCATCAATTCTAATGCCCTGGACCAGTTCATTCTTACCCCCACTATAGGTAGCAACATCCTTGACCTGGTTATTACTAACATGGACAACCATTGCTCTGCACCAGTAATCAATCCTTCCCTGGTTAGATCTGACCACAAACTTATCACCATGGAAATCCACATCTCACCCACTCCCCCGCAAAGGTAACCACCATGAAAAACTTCTACAAAGTTGACTTTGGGCTCCTAAACACAAAGTTGGCTAACTTCACGGCACCCATGGCAATGGAAAATAGATGCATGGCTGAATCATACACCAATGCACTGTACGAACACATACATAAATGCATGGAACTAGCCATACCCAACAGAACCAAGACACATTCTTTCAAAAAAAGGAAGCCAATCTGATGGTCCCCTGCCATTAATAAATTCTACAACAGAAGGAAGAAACTGTTGCAGAAAAAGGTGAAGTCCCAAGACTGGAAAAACTCCCTTATTAGTCTCAACAAAAAAATTGAGCTCCCCTATCAAAACCTCTAAAGTCAGTTATGAAGGCAGAATTGCTGCAGATACTAAAAACAACCATAAAGCTTCTATAGCTATATCAGGAAGCTCCAAGACAATACCCATATTTGCTCTGACTTACTGCACAGTGGCACCTCCTATACTGAGCCAACAGATATTGCCAACATACTGGCCAACAGATTCAGTGCCAACTTTACCCCTCTCTCGCCCCTAAAGGACCAATCACAATACCAGAAGAATGTCAGGCACACAGCATTACTGCAGCACAGGTTAAAGCTGCTTTGTTCAAGGCCAAGAACACAGCTTCCATGGGACTCATAAAATACCTGGCTGTGTTCTGCATGAACTGGCAACACACCTGAGTGCTCTATTCAATCACAGTCTCACCTCAGGCTTTGTCCATACTGAATGTAGCACTGCTACAGTCATCCCTCGCCATAAAATGTCCATAAATGGGGAGTTACTACAGACCCTGGGAATTATTAGCCCATTAGCCTGATGAGTCTGATATGTAAGGCTGTGGAGCGCATCATCATGGACCTAATTAACAAGGATATAGGGAAACTCCAAACTCTATATCTCAGCAATTTGGCCTTCTGAAAGGTAAATCATGTCTGCTCAACCTGGTTAACTTCTTTGAGAGAGTCACCAGAGCTGTGGATGAGGGCAAGGCAGTTCATACAGCCTACCTCGATCTGGCCGAGACTGTTGATACCATTCCCCAGTCAGGAATTATAGATAAACTCACCAAACTAGGCATCAAACCCTATATCACTAGGTAAGTTGCAAATTGTCTCACAGATAGAACCCACAGTGTGAAAGTAGCAGACCCCAGGTCAGACTGCTAACCAGTCACAAGTGGAGTCCCACAGGCTTCGGTCCTGGGTCCTCTCCTGTTTGGCATCTACTTCTCAGAAGTCCAGGCCAACACGGAGGGACTCTGGCTGACCAAGTTTGCAGATGACTGCAAGCTGTGAGCCATTATTAACTCCCCAAGTGATGTAGACATCCTCCAGAAAGGCCTCACTGAGACCAATGACTGGTGTCGAAACCATGGCCTTAAGCTTAATGCCAAAAAATGTGCCGTCATCCCCTTTGGGAAAAAACTCAGTTCCCACTAATTACCATATCGATGGGAACTCACTGAACATTGAAGGCATAATAAGAGATCTGGGGACACAGATTGACAGCAACCTCTCCTTCGACCACCACATTACCACTGTGGTCAGAAAGTCCTTCTATGTGACTCATCTCATTACCAAGGGTTTTGCATCCAGGAAGAAAGAGGTCATCTCTCTCTACTCCTCCTCCCTCATTAGACCAGTCATAAAGTACAATGCCCCATTTGGCATGTACTTTACTAGACACCTGCAACAGCTAGAGAAGCCACAAAAGTACCTCACAAAGAGAATCCTATGTCTTGAACACATGTCCTACATGGACAGACTCAAAAAACTCCAGCTATTCTCCATCTGATATCGTCTACTACGAGGCGATCTCTGCTTGACTTACAAAGCCATGTCTGACCCAGCTCTGTTAGAAATGCTACATCTAAAGAAATCCCAAACCCTTTGCACCACACACTCCAGAGACCTCAACCTCATTACCACTATCAACAGAACATGCTGGAGGGACAGGTTCACAATCCAGAGACTGCCCATGCTGTGGAGTAGACTTCCCATACATGTCAAGAAGAGCACCTTGCTGGTCCTCTTCAAGAGAAATCTTGATGAGTGGATGGGAAATAGAAAGTTCACCTCGGGGATCACTCCAGTGGCTCTTCTTGATAGAGGCACTGTGAAATAACGTTGGGCAGCACGATGCCAGGGCACTTTTATGGGCTAGGCTTGTAGAGTCTCCAGGGCCATTAGCCTAGTACACACCTATGAACCTATGACACACACATGTATTGAGGTGGTATCACATCTGTAGCAGTGATGTCATACTCCAAACAGGGCACCATACTAAAAACATCCTAACAAATAATTTTATGTTTCAAACAAGACTATTAATAAAATACTCTTAAAATACCTATATTACATAGATGATTTTATAGATGCAGTTTTGTTTGCACTTTAGTATTGCACTTCATTGCTTAGATAGGAAAATGCACTTGTCACTTTAAATACTAGTAGTTAGGGGTTCATAGATTAATTGGTTAATTGGATGTATAATTACTTGTAGGTGAGGCTTTATGTTATGCTTTTTACTTTGATACCTTATTCTGAAGAAGTCATTGTGGAAGGACTGACGAAAATGCTTAATCCATTAAATATTTTGTTCGGCTCTTAGGGCTTCCTTGCCACTATGTTTTTTATTTCTTGGTTTTGCACTGAATAGTGGTTTGTGGCAATCTACGGATAAACACAGAGCAATGTATATATGTCTTAATCAATCAGTGATGAAATTGCTAGGGACCACACTGATCACAGTTTTACTCTTAATCCTTCCATTTCACAATGCATCACATTCACACCACACTTACAAAGGCACACCTCCATTCCCCACAAACACACAGCTACTCACAGCCACACAACATACCAGTCAGCTTTGAGGCTTTTCACACCTCCATGCAAAACAGTGCTGTAATGGCTTTGGCAGATGAAAACAATTGATGGATATCAGCTCAGGAGTCCTGTCCCTTCCTGTGGCAGTCAGTTCACTGCACTTGTACAAGTGACCCCTCCAGCAGGGCAGCAAGCAGGTGTCAGTACAGATTTGCTCCATAGTTCTTTTATCACCACACACACACACACGGCAATGAATCATGGCTAATGTGGGCAAATCAGCTTGTTCAATGTCAATACACTTGTCTCCAAACCCTACCCGTCACCATGTCAACCATGTCAACACTTGTCAGTCCACAACTGCAAGTCTTGCTGCCCATTACACTTTGACCAACAGACAGACACGGATATGCACACTACATGAAAATTTCATCAAAATGTAAATTAAAGGTCATGCTGCTAAACGCTAGGAGTCTAAACATGAAACTGCATTCCTAACCCTGGAAGAAGGTGACATTTATGCAGTCACAGAAACCTGGTTCAAAGCTGTGGAGGGCACCCCAGCCATACCAGGTTACTCATCCTATCATTCATTCAGACCCCAAGCTGTGGGCAGCAAAACAAAAGGAGGTGGAGTTGCAATATATATAAAAGACATACACACCTCTAGGCTGGTCAAACAGTATGATGCACAGGAAATACTCCAGGTGCAGTTAACAATTGAGAAGACCCCTATTCAAATCATAGCAAGCTACAGGCCACAAACACTGACTCAAGATGCCCAGTCCACCTATCTGGACCTCTTCGAATCTATCAAGATTCAACCCTTTACCCTGATCCTGGGTGACTTTAACTATCCAACCATATAATGGAAGAAATACTCATGCCAAAACACAAATGCCCAGAGATTCCTTGATTTCATCATTGCAAATGCCTTGGACCAGTTGGTTGACACCCGCACAAGAGGTGAAAATGTCTTGGACTTGGTATTAACCAACATGAGTAACCACTGCAGCATCCCTACAGTGTCATCATCCCTGGTAAGATCTGACCACAAAGCAGTCATTTTTGACGTCACCATCCCACCCCCTCCCAGCTAGGGTCAAACAAAAAAACTTCTCCAAAGCTGATTACAACCTCCTGAAGGAAGGTATAAAAAGATTCTCAGCCCCCACACCCTCCACAGAAACTGGCACATATGTCCAGACTTACACCAAAGTGCTATATGAGCTTTTATATAGCTGCATGGAATCAGGAATACCAGACAGGATGAACTCCTCCTCCTCAAGGAAGAAACCTGTCTGTTAGACAGCTACAATAAATAAATTCTATAATAAAAGTAAAATTTTGATGTCCAGGGCCAAGAAGGAGAAGGTGTCTAATTGGAAGCAATCTCTCCTTAGCCTGAACAAGCAAATAAGAGCACTAGTGAAATCCTCCAAAGCAAACTTTGAGTCCAAACTGGCCACATCTACTAAAGACAATCATAAGGCTTTCTTCACATATGTCCGCAATCGCAAGGGAAGCACTCAGATCTGCTCAGAACTGGTGGCCAAGGACACCACATACACAAACCCTGTAGATATAGCCAACCTGCTGGCAGACAGGTTCAGAGAAAACTTCACTCTGTCACCCCATCAGTAAAACAGGACATCCCAGTACCTGCCCCTCTCCCCTTATTTCTAGTGAGCAAGTCATCACTGCCCTCTCAAAGGCAAAAAATACAGCCTCCATGCAACCCGATAACATCCCAGGCTTCATCCTACATAAACTCAGGCAGGAACTTTCAGCACCATTAGGCACCCTATTCAACCAAAGCCTGAGTATTGGCTTTGTCCCAGCCGAATGGAGGACAGCTACTCTTATCCATTTGCACAAAGGTGGAGCATCCACCGATCCAGGAAATTATAAACCCATCACCCTAACTAGCCTGATCTGCAAAGCCATGGAACGGATTATCATGAACCTCATAAACAAGGACATTGGCAACCACCAGTCACTTGATCCCACACAGTTTGGTTTTATCAAGGGGAGGTCATGCCTGTTAAATTTGGTCGACTTCTTTGAGACAGTCATCAAGTCGTAGACGAGGGGAAGATGGTGCACATCGCCTACCTTGACCTGGCCAATGCCTTCGACACTATTCCCCACTCAGGTATAATAGATAACTCTCTCAACTAGGCATCAATCCATATGTTACCAGATGGGTAGCAAACTGGCTCACTGATAGAACCCACCTAGTCAAAATAGGGGAAGCCACCTCAAATAGTCGACCTGTAACAAGCGGTGTGCCCCTGGGATCAGTCTTGGGGGCCTCTGCTGTTTGGGATATACTTCTCAGAGGTGCAGGCCAAATCTAGTGGGCTATGGCTGACCAAGTTTGCAGATGACTGCAAGCTGGGTGCTGTCGTCAGTTCCCCTAGTGATGTGGACATCCTCTAAAAGGGTCTCACCCAAACTTATGACTGGTACCAGAAGCATGGCTTTAAACTGAATGACAAAAAATGCAACATCATTCCTTTTGGGGAGAATGACGTCCCCACAAATTATCAGATTGATAATAAAGCACTAAGCACTCAATCATTCATGAGGGACTTGGGAACCCAGGTTGATAGCAAACTGACTTTTGAGCACCATATTGCCTCCATTGTATGGAAAGCTTTCTACATGGTCCACCTCATTAGTAAGGGTATCTCATCCAGGGACAAGGTGGTCATAACATCCCTGTATTCTTTCCTTATAAGACTGATTATTGAATACAGTGCCCCTTTCGGCAAGTACCTCACAAAGCACATGCAGCAGCTGGAGAGACCACAGAGATTCCTCACCCAGAGAATCCAGGACCTCAAACATCTACCCTACACAGATAGGCTGAAAGCCCTGTCCCTCTGCTCAGTCTCCTACAGACTCCTCAGAGGTGACTTCTGTCTGGCATACAGAGGAATCTCAGACCCCCACAGTGATGTGACTGCTGCATATCCACAAATCAAGCTCCACTTGAGTAACCCGCACGCACGACCTCAACCTGGTCTGTGACATCAATAGGACGTGTTGGTGAGACAGATTTGTGTCCCAGAGACTCCCCCTTTTGTGGAATAGACTCCATCTCCACATAAAGCAGAGTACCTTATTAACCCTTTTTAAGCACAACCTGGATAACTGAATGGGGAACATAAAATACACCCTTGGGATTCCACCTATGTCCCTGCTGGACAGTGGCATAGGGTGCTGACTTGTTGGAACATGGGCTAAATTCTTGGCTAGGCTTGTAAGGACCTCAGGCCCAATAGCCTAGTAACTTCCTGTGGTGAACAGTGAGACTTTCACTCCCTCTCCCTAAAACAGTGCTGTATTGGCTAAGAGCTGCAAAAAACTATTGGCAATTCAGGACACCCCACAGATGTTGCAGCAAGTCCATTGTACTGACACCACTATCTCCCAAGTAAAGCTTCAAGCCAGTGTCAGTTCAGCTTTGCTGTACAGTTCTTTTACTCCATATATGCAATAATTACACATACACACACACACACACACACACACACACACACACACACACACACACACACACACACACACACACACACACACACACAGATCCAGAATGCCACATGACCATGACATAGTGGCCAGCTGTCTACAAAACAGTGTTGCATGACTGTTGTGTCCAAATCAAGTGCTGTGTTCCTGTTTTCACACACACACACACACACACACACACACACACACACACACACACACACACACACACACACACACACACACACACACAGATCCAGAATGCCACATGACCATGACATAGTGGCCAGCTGTCTACAAAACAGTGTTGCATGACTGTTGTGTCCAAATCAAGTGCTGTGTTCCTGTTTTCACACACACACACACACACACACACACACACACACACACACACACACACACAGTCACACACTCACACTCGTGCATGCTCACCCCACCAAACACACATACTACCCTATATATTAAAAGAGAACACTTCACCACTTACGCTAAAGTGAAGGAATGAACCCTCATTAATTCAGGAATTGAAACAGTAAGCATATAAATGACTACAGAAAACATAATGTATGAATACAGTTGAATAATAATGAATCTGACTGCTTCTGACAAGAAGGGAGTGGCACTTCAAGAAATGGCAGTAATATCATCTGAAAGGAGACTGAGACATCAGGATTCCTAAATGTGCTTAGGTTTTGAGCAAAAGGCAATGGAAGAAGAGCTTTGACAAAAAGTAATGGGCTGAGATTTATAAATTAGCTAGCCATGACCCATACAGGTGTCTTAATTGTGCTTTCTGATGGCTAGTCATCCATCCTACTTCAAAGGAAAGAAAAAAATGTATTCACAGTAAGCCTTGTAAAACGTATGAAGTCTAATGTCATCAATTTGTGGCATTTCAGAAGCATCCAAACACATGATCTACAAAAGCATTGCATCTGTCTCCTTGGAAATGTGTATAGATTCACTCAGGAAATCATTCATCATCTCAACATATATAGACCATGGTATCTGTCAAATTCACATGCACTCATAAATGTCAAGTTACTGACAAACAGTAAAATATACAAAAATGTTGAATGCACAATGCATTCATGTATGGTACTGCTTCTTCTACTGAATCACATTTCACTAAATCACCATGGACTGAACAGAGCTAACAATCTCATTTGGCTGAAATCACATTTGAATGAATCATGACTGAATGAAAATTATAAGGTCTGCAGAGTGTGAGTGTTGTGTTTTATAATTGAATGTAAGCATTGACTGACTTTTTTTGTCTTTTCTCCACTGTTGTGTGACTGCACAATTAGTATATTTAAGTAAGGGAGTCTGTGGGGCAAATGCCTCCTAAGTTATCACATTCAGTCTTCTGACAAAAATCTGCTCGACATCTGTAAGCCTAATAAAAACTGCGTTCAAAGTATGTATTCACACTGTGTAGCAAAAGTCTGGAATATGATCCGTGCACCAATCAGGGTAATATATAACATTCATTTATTAAACCAGAACTAAAAGAATGCCTGTCTGACTCTTGGCTTTGCACTTGTTCTTCTGTTTAATATTTATCTCCTTCTCCTCAAATACCTGTTCACATTCTATGTCTCCGTTTCCTTGGCTTCATTTCTTTTACTTATACTTTTGATTTTATTCATTATTTCTACTGCCTCCCCTATCCACCCCAATTATCACTTCTAACAAATAATTTTTCTATTTTTATCTGTCTTTCCTCTCTTCCTTCTTATTCACCATTTGAATTTTTCACTTTGACATTTGCTTTATTAGTGTGTAATGAACTGTCGCTCTTATGACAATGATACATGATATTGTATTTATTTTGCTTTAATTGTGATATATGTGCATTGTTATATATGTCATGTGCACTAATATTTGTATTAATCTATGTATTTACAAAAAAAAACAAGTGATCTCTGTGCTATCCCCAAAGTCTCAAACAACGCACTAAGCAAGTATAGTGGGTCCAAAAACAAAACAGTGTAAGAAACTTATCTGTGTGGAAGTTTTTCAGTCCATATATCTCTAGTTAATCACTGTATATTAATCAGATCAGACAATTGTAGAAGAAGTAAACTTAAACTCGTCTTAAGTCAAAAAAATAATTAAAAAATATATAATTTGAAATATTGTACAGAATTACTAAGTATTCGAAAGTAATCCAAGCAAGGCAGGCAATCTGTTTCCAGTCGAAAATCCTCTATTAAGTACACAGACAGAAATAGAGTAGTAATTTCCTCACAAGCTTTCTAAATATATATATATATATATATATATATATATATATATATATATATATATATATATATACTTTTTATCAGGCAAGGGAGTGGTTTATTGTGCTGTAAAACAAAGAGTTATTGGTACACATGGTAAATTCACATCCCTTCCCCCATCAGTGTGACATTCGAGCTGGTCCTGCCCTTCTTAGTAGCTGTCATAATAATATAACCCTTATGTACTTTAAATACAATGTATAATGATGTGGTACCTCTTATTTAACCAGATTATTAAGTAGATTATTAAGTCTGTGATTTTATCCAAGACAATATACTACATGGCTGGAAATATATCAACCTTAGTCCATTTGGCAATAAAAAATATATATATATAAATATATACATATATACTTTGCATGTAAAAAATCAATTGTAAAAATCATATTCTATTTTCATAACCTATTGTTAACAAAGATCACTTTCGTCCTTCTAGATTTCTTCAAGTCTGTGTACAAGAACACTAAAAACTATCTATAAAAATATTGTTGTATAATTAGTTAGTATTGTTATTACACATCATTTTGAATAAAGTGGAAAAAAGAGAACAAGAAAAAGACAAATAATAAGAAAACATGTATGATGTTGTGTCTTTTGGCTTTTCCCAGTTAGGTGTCACCACAGCGGAACTCCGGTCAGCTAATGATTGGCAGTAGATTTTTACGTGCCGAGTTGCCAGCTCTGAAGCCCAACCTTCAACGACGGTACGCCCATTCATGCATGTTTCCACACAGAAGACTCTTTAGCTGAGAATCGAACAGGACAAAGTCTTACTGTGAGGCGACAACACTACCGCAGCACCACCACCGCAGTCAAGAAAACATGTATGATGATGGAAACAAAATATAGACTTAAATTAAAACTGATTTAAAATGGTATTTAAAACTAACTGGTAGAATAAAATAAAATAAAATTAGTCATGTAAACAATGTGGCAATTTCTAAGTTCCAGTACTCTTTTAATTGATCAGTAGTGGTTTAGTCCAGGCTTCCTAAAAGAGTTCAGCTTTAATTACTATATGAGTTCATGTTTCTCCAGAATATTCGGGATGTTTCCTTCAAGATCACCCATGTCTATGCAATCTAGGATCTGGAACTTAAAACCTGTGTGTCTTTTATGAAGAGAAATGTGTTTGGCTAGAGCATTATTTTTACATCCAGATCGGATTTCTGACAGATGACATGAAATCCTACGCTTAAGTTTATTTACAGTCTTGCCCACATAGAATGCATCACTTTCATTGCACTGTGCCCTGTAAATTATTTTTGTAGTGTTACATTCACCCCCTGCACTGGTCTTAATGATTTTCTTTAAATAAGGGCACTAAAAGCTATCACTTTGCTGTATAAATATACAAAATGTACAATTAGTTTCACATGTTTTAGTGTTTCTCTCATATGGTGTAGGTTTAAATTCAACAAAACTTCCAATGTTCCTGGCCTTCCTGTAAACAAAGGATGGGGCTTCACCTAAGATGATAATCAGAAAAGGGTTTCCTGTGACAATGGCCCAGTTTACTTCAATAACATTTTTGATACTGTGATAATCCAAAGTGTATGTCATGATGCAGCTATTTTTTGCATTTATTATTCTCTGTGGAATTTCTTAACATTCTCCTACTGGGGAGGTTGAGTGAAGGTGCTTCAGTCCTTTTCAGTTCTATAATGGGTTCCAGGATGTATTTTAACATCTGACTTTCCTAGCCTCTCACTAGAAAATCATTATCTAAGTTGTTCAGGTTTCTCAAAATTGGTTCCATCTCTGTGGTAATTCTAGCTAATCTATAGCCCTGGGACTTTACTACATTATACTTGTTTTTTGTAGGATGTAGAATTTTACTGTGGAGTAATAAGTTAACCCTCGTTGGTTTTCTGAATAGATCAGTGGTGATTCTGTTATTGTTGGTGTCCTTGGAAATCTGCATATCTAAGAAAGTGGTTGAAGCATAGTTATGGGAAGAGGTAAACTTCAGGAAGGGGGTTGTTTTATTGGGGTAAGTGATAAAATCTTCAAGCTGCAAGGTGTCACCTTCCCACACAATAAAGATGTCATCAATAAAACGTAAATAGCATGTGATATGCTGCATGTAGTCTGTGTTGATTAACACAAAGTCCTCCTCCCACTTGCCCAGGGCTATGTTAGCTATGCCGGGAGCCATGGCAGCCTCCATTGCTATACCAGCTTTTTGTTTGTAGTGTTTGCCATTGAAAGTAAAGAATTTGAAGTCCAGTACAAGATTAATGAGCTTGTTTAACTTTTGCAGTTGTGCCTGTGTACCTTGATTATGTTTCTTAAAAGACTCCCTAGCTGCTGTTATACAATAATTGTGAGGGAGCACTGTGTACAAGGATTCCACATCAGTAGTTAATAAAATACTGTCAGCTTACTGTTCAATTAAAAGTATACTGGAACTTAGAAAATTGCCACATTGTTTACATGACTAATTTTATTTTATTTTATTCTACCAGTTAGTTTTAAATACCATTTTAAATCAGTTTTAATTTAAGTCTATATTTTGTTTCCAT
Source organism: Protopterus annectens (assembly GCF_019279795.1). Classification (NCBI taxonomy): domain Eukaryota; kingdom Metazoa; phylum Chordata; order Ceratodontiformes; family Protopteridae; genus Protopterus; species Protopterus annectens. The sequence continues at coordinate 800,713,741 of NC_056726.1, forward strand.
CATCATACATGTTTTCTTATTATTTGCCTTTTTCTGGTTCTCGTTTTTCCACTTTATTCAAAATGATGTGTAATAACAATACTAACTAATTATACAATAATATTTTTATAGATAGTTTTTAGTGTTCTTGTACACAGACTTGAAGAAATCTAGAAGGATGAAAGCGATCTTTGTTAACAATAGGTTATGAAAATAGAATATGATTTTTTTACCTGCAAAGTATATATGTATATATTTACATATATTTTTTGATTGCCAAATAGACTAAGGTTGATATATTTCCAGCCATGTAGTATATTGTCTTGGATAAAATCACAGACTTAATAATCTACTTAATAATCTGGTTAAATAAGAGGTACCACATCATCATTCTCTTTCGGCTTTTCCCGTTAGGGGTCGCCACAGCGGATCATCTCTTTCCATTTCTTCCTATCCTCTGCATCTTGCTCTGTCACACCAACCGCCTGCATGTCCTCTCTCACCACGTCCATAAACCTTATCTTAGGCCTTCCTCTATTCCTCTTACCTGGCAGCTCCATCCTTAGCATCTTTTTCCCAATATACCCATCATCCCTCCTCAGCACATGTCCAAACCAACGCAATCTCGTCTCTCTTGCTTTGTCTCCAAACTGTCCAACATGAGCTGACCCTCTAAATAAGAGGTACCACATCATTATAAATTTTATTTAAAGTACATAAGGGTTATATTATTATGAAGGGCAGGACCTTCATAGTATTAGAAGGGCAGGACCAGCTCAAATGTCACACTGATGGGGGAAGGGATGTGAATTTACCATGTGTAACAGTAACACTTTGTTTTACAGCACAATAAACCACTCCCTTGCCTGATAAAAAGTATATATATATATATATATATATATATATATATATATATATATATATATATATATATATATATATATAGACCCACGGTGGTGGTGCTGTGGTAGCGTTGTCGCCTCACAGTAAGACGCTGTCCGGTTCAATTCTCAGCTAGAGCGTCTTCTGCGTGGAGACATGCATGAATGGGCGTACCTTCGTTGAAGGTTGTACGTCAGGCCTGGCAAGCCAGTACGTAAAAATCAACTGCCAATCATTAGCGGACGGTGTTCGCTGTGGCGACCTAACTGGGAAAAGCCGAAGACACAAATATATATATATATATATATATATATATATATATATATATATATAGATTCATTTTATAACCTCGAAATGCTGAAATATTGAATTTCAGTATCTCGAGACTATAAAACTGAATCCACAAAACACAAACAAAAACCGCGGAACCACATAACCGAAAACACCGCACACTACACTAAACATACAACACAACACCCACATCACAACATAAACAAAAACACACATACACAACTCACACACATAAGCAGGCAAGCCCCTGCACTATGTGGGGGTCTGCGCCCCACACCCCCTACTTATATATACTAACTCGAGATCGTACAAACACAACACAAAAGCTCACTCACACGCACATTCTCCAATCCTCACACACACTCTAACTCCCACTCAAAACCCTTACAAAACACTCACTTACCTGACATAACACCTACATCCACACACGGCACAGACAACCAAAACACAAACCGGACATTCGTGGCGCAACTTCATAACCGCGAATTCGACATATATTCGACATGTGAAAATTGAGATTATGAACGTTCGCTATTTCAAACATTCGACTTTATAGCTTCGAGATACTGAAATTCGACATTTCAGTGTTTCAATGTTATAAAGTGAACCCCTATACACATATACATATATATATATATATATATATATATATATATATATATATGTATGTATATGTTTAGAAAGCTTGTGAGGAAACTATTACTCAGTTTCTGTCTGTGTACTTAATAGAGGATTTTTGCCTGGAAACAGACTGCCTGCCTTGCTTGGATTATTTCGAATACTTAGTAATTCTGTACAATATTTCAAATTATATATTTTTTTGATATTTTTTTGACTTAAGACGAGTTTAAGTTTACTTCTACTACTATTGTCTGATCTGATTAATATACAATGATTAACTAGAGATATATGGACTGAAAGTCTTCCACACAGAGAAGTTTTTTAATCTATGTATTTACAATACTTTGTAATATTATGTCAATTTTTACTTATGTATATGTATTTTCTTTTATTTCTATTTGTGGAGCTTTTTCCCCAGGCCTCTGCTGAAAATGGATAAAAATGCAGAGGTCCTTAAAAGTTCACTACCTAAATCTAAAAGGCCTGTGAGACACAGAAATTACAAAAGCAAACTAAAAAACACATAACTGATATAACACACAACACATGCAGCCACATCTTACAGTGTCTTAATGTCCAAGCCCATAAGACAGACTACCTCACAGTCCAAAATGTTAGTTATAGGAGACTCCATTGTGAGATACACAGATATCCCACTCACCACACTGAGCAAGGAGAGGGTTATGGTCAGTTGTCTGTCAGGGGCATTCAGGTCACTGAACCACAAGCACCAGTAAGACTTGGCCATAGTCCATGTGGCATAAATGACCAGAGACCTATCTCCTTGAATTATATGAAGAGAGACATGATGGAGTTCTCCATTTGTTTGTCCAAATCAGGTTTGAGCCTAGCAGTGAACAGCATTCTACCATCTCCAAGGCTGTTGCCACAAAACAAATAGAGGATATTGTCTTTTCATACCCTGCAGAGGATGTTCTATTTGCTACAGTAGATACTGTGGATTTATTTTCTGTTATTCCTCCCTGTATAGGCATTGAATCTTTCAAACAAGCCTTGTACTCCTGTGACTTCTTGAATTTTGACATTTGACTTGTAACTGAACTTATGGAGCTAGTGTTGTATAACAACTTTATATATTTTGACACAGAATTTTTTAAACAAACTAATGATGTAGCTATGGGGCGGCTTGCACCCCTATCTTTGCCAGCCTGGTGCTTTTAACTTGGGAACGCATTCTTATTTTAAATTCCCCATATTTTAAGCAATGTTATTTTTATACCCGGTTCCTGGATGACATTTGTAATTTTTGGTCTGGGTCTGCTAGATCATTGTTGTCCTTTATGGACTATATACATCACAGTACTTCTTTCATAAAATTTATTTCTGAGATACAGACAGAAGCTTTCATTATTTGGATGTATATATTATAAAGGATTTTGTGCAGGGTTGTTATAGGAGCAAAATTTATAGAAAGGGTACCTCCTCAAATTCTTATTTTCATTTCTTGAGAGATCATCCTATGTCCCTGAAATGGAATATTGTTAAATGTCAGATGTTAAGTTGTCTATCTCGCCTTCATTCTTGCTGGATGGGTTCGGAGCCGACCTCGGCTCCGACTCGGCCACTCTAAAGCTCGAGAGTTGGTTCCACCGGCTCGAGGCTCCCCTTATATCCCACAATGCTAGGCGAGAGTTACCTCAGATCTCGTTTGCCGCTACAGCTTCGAGGTTGGTTGTTCTACCGGTTCCTGGTGAGTTTAAGCTTTTCTATTAAAAGTTACTCTTTTTACCCCTTTTTAGTTTAATTATTATCTAATTAGTGTAGTTCATTGAACTTTATCCCGACCTAATTTTTTCCCGTTTTTGTTTAAAAGAACTTTTAGTTCTTCCCTTGGGCCTTGGGCCTTCCCTTCCCTAGGAGTGTTTGTGTAGTTTAAACTACTGTTGATTGTACTTTATTTTTAGTATTTTTACTAAAGTAGTTATTTTGACAGGGTATAACTGGTGTGTTTGAGTGTGTATTTGTGTTCACCAGTTAGGCTATGTCTAAAGAAGCAAAGGTCTCCGGATTCAAGAAGTGTGATGCGTGCTGTCAGAAAATGTCTCTGACAGACGCTCACACTTCTTGTGTCTATTGTCTGGGGCCTTTGCACCTGCAGGACTCCTGTGCTGTTTGCCATGGCTTCAGCCCCAGGGTCCTGCAGGAAAGAAAGAACAAGCTTATTCTGAGAGGCTTGTTGAAGCCTGAGGATTCCCTGTCTGTCTCAACAGGGAAGCCCTCCAAGGCATCGAGGTCTTCGGCTCCGGCTTCTGAGCTGAGACCTCAGGTTGTTCAACCTTTGCCTTTATCGGCTCCGGCTGGAGCCGATAAGACTCAGTCCACAGTTTCTGTGGCTTCCTCGGCTCCGGCGGAGCCGAGGTTATCGAGGTACCCGTGTCGGCTCCGACAAGATCTTCGGAGCCGACAACCAGAAAGAGGTCTAGGTCACCTTCTCTTGGCTCCGTTCATTCGGCTCCAGGATCTCCCCTGCTGTCTGAACGGAGCCAAAGGTCTCATTCCTCTAGGTCATCGAGGCTGTCCGATCATGACCTTCAGAGGGTGGTGAGTCGACTACTCAAGTCTGAGGCACTAGCCCAGATGCTTCAGAGCCCGACTCATCAGTCGGTGCCTGCCCGTCCATCAGCTCTTCCCTGCTTCGACTCTCTTGAGTTCGGAGCGGGGTCGTGTCGGAACCCAGTCTGTGGTAACCTCGGGCGAGACAATTGTCTTCGGCTCCGTCGTCGGCTCCGTTTTCTTCCATGGAGGAATCTCGGCGCGGACTTCCCTCGTCGGCTCGGGGTGAGTGGCATCGGACCCTTGTCCGACCCCCTCTCCCTCTCGGTGCTTCGGCGCTGGTGAGTTCGGCTCCGACATCGGCCTCGGAGCCATCACTGTCGGTGCCGAGGGGGTCCTTAGCTCCTCGGAGCGGGGACCTCTGGCTCTGCCTGACAGGGGTGCTTTCGAGGTCATGCGGAGTGTGTTAGAGCCTGGCTCTACTCCACAGTCGGCTCCGTCAGCCCCTCCCTCTATGCTGCCTCAGGGTAAATCGACTCACTCCCTCATCCCGGACCGCAGAGAGCCAACTCCTCAGGAGCTCCCTTTGGGGATTTCATCCTCTTCGAGGCCTCTCCTGATTTGGCAGAAGAGCCCCCTCGGAAGAGGAAGTGCAAGAGGAAGCACATTGACTCACCTGAGTCTATCACTTCCGACACAGATCTGGATGATTCTGAGGGTTCCCCCCGTTCCCCTTCTGAAGATGTCTCATTTGCAGACATTCTGGAGATCCTTAAACAGAGGGGAAATTGGCCAGCCCTCAACCCTTCAGAGGACGAATCTGTGTATCTTGAGGCGTTTGGCTCTCGTCCTTCCACCTCCTGGGTGTCCCCCTTGACCCCCTCATGCAGGTGGTTGCTAAAAAGGCATGGGCGGCTCCTGATTCAGTGGACCCCACTCCCAGGAGACCCTCCAAATTCATCACAGCTCCATCAGACAAGGAATTTTTATCAAAAGGAGTCTCTGTGGATGCTATGGTGGTAGCTGCCACAAAGAAGGAACTGGCTGATCCTTCAGTGCCTGTCCATCCACCTAACAAGGAATCTAGGTCCATGGATAGGTACGGGAAGCGGATGTTCTCCTCAGCGACATTTACTATGCGTTCGCTGAATTACCTGTGCCATTTCACTCGTCTTCAAAGGGACTTGATCAAAGAAGCGAGTGAAATGCTGAAGGACCCTACAGCTGCGGGTTTCCAAGAGAAAATGAACACGCAGCTGGCTATCCTAATTCTATTTCCAACTCCTCCATCGCCTCCTCTCTTATGCGGCCGATGGAGCGAGCAGAGCAGGAACAGGGTAGCCTTACGAGGCACGCCTGGATGCGGCTATGCAATTTTGCGGAACCTTTCAAGACGTCTTTCACGAACTCCCTTTGATGGATCATCTCTTTTGGTCCACAAGTGAAAGAAACCCTGACTAGGTGCGAGACTGATGGCAAGACCCTTTCTGCCGTCGGAGTCCGTTTTCTACTCCTTCTAGGCCTTACCCCAAAGGCCAGAAGGGGGGAAAGATGTGGTTCCGTAAACAATCCCAAGGGACTTCGCCTGACGCACAGAGTCGGTTCCCCGCCAGAGGCAGAGGGGGGAACAACAATGGTAGACGTCGCCCTAGAGGCAGAGGGGGTCCGCAGAACCAGGGCAATCGAGAAACGTTCTCAGATAAGCCCTTTCAGCATCCCTGAGGTGTTGCCCGACTGCCCATCTTCGGAGGCAGTCGGGGGAAGATTGTCACTGTACCCAGAAGCCTGGCTATCCTTGACACAAGACAAATGGGTACAGTCCATCATTTCCGAAGGTTATTCTATTCCCTTTCTTCGTTTTCCAAATCAGTCAAAAAAATCCCTTCCAGATGTCCCACCCGCTCAAAGGGATATAGCAGCTTTGGAAATTTCAAAACTGCTTGCAGAAAGAGCTATTCAGCCAGTGCCAGCAGACCAACTAGGATCCGGAATCTACTCAAGGTTCTTTTTAGTTCCAAAGAAAACAGGGGACTGGAGACCAATTTTGGATCTCAGTATCTTGAACAGATCGGTCAAGAAAACAAGATTTCGGATGGTCACGCTGCAATCCATTCTTCCCCTATTGGGAAAAGGAAACTGGATGTGCTCTATAGACCTTCAGGACGCGTACTATCACATAAAATGAACAGGCGCTCCAGAAGATTCCTCCGCTTCAGGCTGGGAACCAGTCATTTTCAATTCAGGGCCCTGCCCTTTGGTCTCACCACTGCCCCGGTGTTTACCAAATGCATGGCAGTGGTAGCTTCTCACCTGAGACGACAAGGATTCCAGGTGTTTCCATATTTGGACGACTGGCTCCTCACAGCTCCCACCAAGCATCTCCTTCTGATGGCCAGAGATTACACTTTTCGTCTGTCAAAAACTGGGTATCTCAATAAATTGCGAAAAGTCTGTTTTGTCAGCCTTGTCGTACTATTACCTACATAGGCGCAAAATTAGATACTGTAAACATGTCTGCAACACTAACGAACCAAAGGATATCAGACATTCAAAAATTGGTATCACTACTTCTCAACAACAACAGAGCCAAAGCCAGGTTAGTTCTAAAGGTGTTGGGAATCATGGCAGCGCCATACCCTCCTTCCATTGGCCAGATACCACATGCGGATCCTTCAGTGGATGCTCTTTTCTCAATGGTCATACCAGGAACTTCCAATGTCTCACACCATTATGATCACGCAAGCGTGCAAAAGCATCTCATGTGGTGGATGTCTTCCCCCCAGCTCCTGTTGGGGAGACCATTTGTTCCACCTCCTCCGGTTGCTACTCTGACAACGGATGCCTCCCTGATCGGGTGGGGGCATTATCAGGGCAGGACAGTCCAGGGCACATGGCAACCAAACGAATGCCACTTGCACATAAATGTTCTGGAGATGAGAGCAGTGCTTTTAGCGTTGCAAGCCCTTCAACACTCTCTTCCCTTGGGAACGATTGCAATCCAGACAGACAATATGTCTGTAGTGTGGTACATCAACAAACAAGGCGGAACCAGATCATACCCCTGTGTCGAGAAGCACTCAGACTGTGGCAATGGGCGATTTCTTCTCAGCGTTTTCTGATAGCAACGCACATCCCGGGAAGTCCAATCACATTGCGGACAAGTTGAGCAGAGCTATTCTCATGCCTCACGAGTGGTCTCTGAAAGACTCTGTAGTGAGAGAGATTTTTCTCAAGTGGGGTCAGCCTTGCTGCGATCTTTTTGCTACTCCCCAAAACAGCAAGTGCAGAGAATACTTCACTCTATTCCCTTTACCAGGCCAACCCAGCAGGGACGCGCTAGTCCAAGTTTGGCCCGGGACTTCTGTATGCATTTCCTCCTTTCCCACTGATCTCTCAAGTAATACAGAAAGCTATCGCTCAGAAGGCCTCATTGATCCTCATTGCTCCTTACTGGCCTCGACAAGTGTGGTTCCCCTTTCTGCATCGATTTCTTTTGGGCGACCGTGGAATCTGGACCTAGTTCCAGATCTTTTGATCCATCAGTCGGGTCAGTTTCATCGCTCCCTCCCTCTCTGAACCTCACTGCTTGGTTCCTCCACTTCCAACCTTAGCCAGGCTTCCTCAATTATCTCACTCTGTTAGAGATATTTTGATAGCTTCCATAAATCTTCCACACGAAAGATTTATTTGAGTAAGTGGAAACGATTTTCATATTGGGCACAAGGAAAGGACATAGATCCTTTCACCGCTTCCATCCAACTAGTCCTCGATTTTCTTGCTGAACTCTTCCATGCAGGTTCATCTCCATCTACTCTTAAGGTTCAATTGGCAGCTATTTCTAATTTCCATGTGGGTATTTCTGAATCCGCCCTAATGTCCCACAAACTCTGCAAAGCCTTTTGAAAGGAGTTTTCTTCTCAGACCTCCTGTAAGAAATCCTCCTTCTCCTTGAGACCTAAATTTAGTTCTTGCTTCTTTGATTCTTTCCCCTTCGAACCTGCAGCTTCATGTTCCTTAAAGTTATTATCATGGAAAACTCTCTTTCTGGTGGCTATCACATCAGCTAGAAGAATTTCAGAACTTCAAGCACTCAGTTGTCGTTCTCCTTACCTTGTGTTCCATAAGGACAGAGTTTCCTTATGAACTAACCCGTCCTTTTTGCCTAAGGTGGTTTCAACATCAAATCTAAACCAATGCATTGACCTCCCTGTCTTTTTCCGGAGTATTCAAATAGGTCTGAACAAAATTACACTGTCTGGATGTTCATCGTCAATTAAGGTACTACTTGGACAGGACGAAACAATTCAGAAAATCTGATCAGCTGTTTGTCTCCTATGCGGAAAGCAGAAAGGGACTCCCAGTTTCAAAGGTATCTTTATCCAGATGGCTAACATCTCTGATTACCCTTGTTTATGAGATTAGACACAAAAAACTGCCTAATAAGCCTAAAGCCCATTCCACCAGAGCTTTGGCTACTTCTCTAGCCTTCCAAGACAGACTGCCTATTGACACCATTTGTGCAGCGGCTACTTGGGCTACTCCTCACACTTTTATTTCCCATTATAAGTTGGATTTAGCTTCTAGGCATAGAGCTAATTTTGGTTCCACTGTTCTCAGGAGTCTGTTCCGTTAGGCCACCGGGACAAGGTGCTAGGGACGCGGTCCCATCCAGCAAGAATGAAGGCGAGATAGACAACTTAACATATAGAAGTTATGTTCTTACCATAACGTTCCATGTTAGTTGTCTTCTTCGCTTCTTCTTCGTCCCACCCTCCTTCCCCTGGCCTGGACAGACCTAGAGGAGTTGTGATCGTGACCTCTCTTTCTACCACCTCTTTCTTAGCTATATGCTATTACATATTTCTTGTTTCAGGATGTAGGTCACCCTTCTTCTTCTTCCTGTTGTTAGAGGTGGATTCTGTTTTTCACAGTTATACTGTTTCTGTTATAAGCTGGGGTTAGCTTACAAACGAGATCTGAGGTAACTCTCGCCTAGCATTGTGGGATATAAGGGGAGCCTCGAGCCGGTGGAACCAACTCTCGAGCTTTAGAGTGGCCGAGTCGGAGCCGAGGTCGGCTCCGAACCCATCCAGCAAGAAGAAGGCGAGAAGAAGACAACTAACATGGAACGTTATGGTAAGAACATAACTTCTATTTTATTTAGAGCAGTTAGGATGACTTCAAATTTTGATGATTTAATCTAGGAATTTGACTCTATTTCTAAGTTATTCTGAGAGGGGGTACCCAAGCACATTTATTGCCACTATTAATGATGAGGTTATTCAAAGGTGGGGTAGAAAAATACTGGCCACTGATCTACTAAGGAGGAGTGAGGAAAACCTAAGTAATGAATAAATCAGTACGACAAGACTCTTGATGAGCAATGCTCATTTGTAATCAGACTATTTGCTCTAGTAGTTAAAAACAATAATAATCCCACAAGAGTGCAGACCACAGACCAGAACAAAGATACTTGGAATAACAAGCACAATAAGCTTTCACCAGCAATTCCCAGCTCAGAAGGATGAAGGCTACCCTCTCCTCCCACAAGAGTATAGACCACAAATCTTCCTTATGTAAGATAACTAGATTGAAGCCCAAGTATTTAAATCAAAACTAAGAGGCTTAGAATAACAGCTATAGTTTAATCAGGCTACTAACAAGCAAGTAATACATGCAACAGATTAAATGCAACTGAACATTTTAGGAACATGCAGCAAAAAGCTAAAGTAATACAATAGGAAGAAGCAAAAATACAGTAAAAGCAGCCGAATAAAATGCATTTTTAAGTAAGTGGGAAGGGAGGAAAAAGATAATTCAAGTTTAAGTGACTAAGGAAGTAGCCTTCCCAGCTGATGTCTCAGTACTCAGTAGAATGCACTGATGAGATGGGACTGGGAGGACTGTCCAAAATCAGATTTATAGTAAGGGTGGGCAACTCAAAAGCCACCAAGTTTAAGAATACAACAGCAGTAGGGCAGGTAGGTGGGAAAAATCAAATGCAGACAGAGATCAACAATAGTTGGGCAGAGAACAGTAAGTCAAACAAGCACTACTGCTAAATAAAGATGCCTCTGAATATTTCTAGTTAGATGAGGAATGAGATTTCTCAGCTCCTCCCATTAATTAGCTGGATGTTATTCACTGTCTGCAAAGGAATCATTTTCTAACTTTTCTAACTGACCCTAGCCAAGACCTCTTAAAACAATAAAAGAACAACAAACTTAAAACAAAATACAAGAAAGAAAAATAGAAGTAACCAAACCTTAAATGAATAACTTCAATTCAAAATCAAATGCAAAACAAGATGAGCAGTAGTCAGGCAGAAAACAGCAAGTCAAACGAGCACTACAGCTATTAAAGATGCCTCTAATTATTTATAGTGATCATGCAAACATCCAGTTTCCCTGCTAAAATGCAATCAAAACTAAAGAAGACTGTGTTAGTAAAGCTTAACTATAGAGACTTTATACCCTGTTGAGATTTAAAATTGTATACCATCACAACACATCATCAATCTGCCTGACAGAAAACCCGTCTCTTTAGGGCCCAATGACAGTTTCCAGTGCAGCAGCAAACAAACAGTTTGGAACTCCAGGTAGAACAGCTTCAAACTGTAATTAACTTTCACAAGAAACTGTTCAGTAGGGAACTAACAATCTTCTTTTTGCACAGAAAGACAAGTATGTGGGAGACCAGGTAATCATAATCCTGTCTCCCTGACAAAAACTAGGTTTATACATTCTTTACATTAAATGCAACATTACTGTAACAATTATCAGACTGCCATGCTCAATAAGAAATGAACATTACAGCATTAATTTTGCTAAGACCTTATGACTGCTTGTTTATGATGTTCCACATTAAGCACAAATTCCAAATTCCATGATAGAACCTTCTATTCAGAACAAACCTTATACTTTTCTAACCCACTCAGCACTTGCTAATACAGTATTAGGCAGGAAGCAAGATAACCGATGCATACTGAAGGATATTATGAATATTTCATTCAAAATATTTCATTTGTACTGTGAAAACATATTAGAAATGAAATGCATACAAAAACATTTTCCCTTCTCTGTACTTCTCACCCTTCACACCTCCTAGCTTCCAAACTTCACTGGAATAACATTTATTTCTGTAGACTTTTTTGCAGATTGATTATATACTACCGATTTTTATCTCAATTCCTCCTGTCTTTACTGTTGATTGTTGAGTCTCATCTACCATTTACCTTGTCATACCCAAGTCTTCCATAAATATTTCCATTTGTGCTATTATTTGATTTCCATAGTTCTCTGTTTTATACACATTTTCATAAAATTTCTGAAATATCTCTTAATATCTCAGTAGGATCTCTGGTTATTTTCTTGTTATAGGTTTCCTAAGTTTGGCACCAACTTTTTCCACTTTTTGTTGCCTAAGTCAGTATGTTAAAAGTTTATATGCTCTGGAGATATAAAAAATAGTTGCTTAATAGCAATCTTTCTAAACTCATGCATATTATCCACATTTTCCCTTATTTTTTTTCTTTAGCACTCTGTAGTTGCTCCTTGTTTTGTTCTGTGAGATTCTTCGTAATCTGCAATACTTGAACCATTGTCAGCCCTTGTAAGTAATTTCTAATTCTTAACCATTTATTTTTCTTTTACTTCTGTCCTTTTTACACTCTTATTTTCATTTTCCCCAGTTACTAGCTGTAACTTCTGAAGAAATTTCTGTCTTCACCAATAACTGTCAAATAATTTTTACTACCATTTCCTCTCTTTTTAACCAATAGGTGAGGCAGTACCAGTGTCTGATTTTTACTTCGTTACCCTGTATTTTTATTTTGCTTTTTTATTGGGACGTGATCTGAAATAGTTATTGGATATGTGTTGAAACTTTCAATTAAATGTACATGTTTCTGTGAAGCATAATTTCTGTCCAGTCTAGTCCATTTATTTTACCTTGGGAGGTAATATGTAAATTCTGAGTTCCTACTATTGAGTTCACTTTTTCCATACCAAATATTTTCATAAATGTCTTGAGAAATTTACCCTCTTTTGTAATATTTTCCATTTGGGGTCCTGCAGATATATCCTCATTGTTGCGAATCAAGTTCCATTCCCCACTTATGAATAATAATCCCTGCAGAAATCTGATTATTTCTCCAAAAATTTTCTTAAGCTTCATAATAGCAGTTTCAGTTGGAATGTAAAGTTATTTATTTATTGTAATTGTTCACCAGGAAGGTCCGACTGGGTACAACTCCCATTTTTATCAGTGGTACATGCCAGCGTAATCCTCCTCCCATGTCAGTAACCCCTTACTACCTCAAATCTACCATTATTAACCTTTATCCTCTTCTGTCATTATTGGAGCTCCTCTAGCAATTAGTATAAGTACTCTTCTTTTCCTTTGGTCCTCATATTCTACAGGATATCCATCCTGAGATCCTTTCTTTTATCAAATTCACATGCTCATTTCTTTTCAAACATGCCTCCTGCAGAATTACTATTTGCACTCTACATATCAATACTTTTACCTTTTTGTCTATACCTGTGAGGCCATTAAAATTCTAAAATTATAAGGATAGCATAGCCATTATGATAACGAGTTGTCATTCTCAACTATTATATATGAAAGCTTTTTAAAATAACTATTTCCAACTTTTGTGTTACTTGCACTCATTAATGTTTGTCTGTTTGATCTCTTGTACAGTTGATTCTTGTCATGTCCATTTGAACCTATGCCATGTTTTATAAAACTTTTGTTTTAATGAGAACCCTCAAACAAAAAAGCAAACACATCCATGACCTATTAACTTAATCACACAATATTATGAGTATCTTTAAATAATGAAGTTTAACCCTCTTGATAGAAACAGTTGTTCCAAAAAGGCAGCTACACCCACCGGCATTACCTAACCTAAAATTAAGCTTATCCATGCTAAGGTGCATGTTACAGCCTGTGCTTCTACAAACACTAACTGCTGTCTGTTCTTGTCTTCTCTCTCTCTCCCTCCCATATGTGAAAAACAGCATGTATGCTTTCAGAAAACGTAAAAGTGCATTGAGGATCTTTAAATAAAACTAAGTTATACACATTTATAGTAAATGCATTGAAGTATGTAGGTACTTGGAAAGCTGCTATCTCTTAATTCATTTCCAGTAACTTCAAATGTTATTTTTTACTGAGCTAGCTGGTCTTATACCTTTTTAATTTTGTTTCCCTCAGCTAACTATGCCCAGCCTCAAGATTATTTGTCTGCATCTGTAGTCTGCTTGTCTCCAAGGAAACATAAGAACAGAATGTACAGCTGTTCTCAGCTGCAGACTTCCCAACTCACTGTGAGCATGTATTTGCTAAAGGACATTTTTTCACTGTACTCACAATGTTCTCTTTTAAAAAAAAAAAACAAACAAACAGAAAACTTGTTTTTAAATTAAGCCAATTGCATTTATCCAGACATTCACCTCTGCAAAAGTAAGAGAAAACATCTCAACTTTATATACATTTATAATTCATGCAGTTTTACACCCCATCCCCCACATCAACAGTCCAAGATTATAGCATATTAGCTTAAATATGCTTTTTAGATACCCCTAAAATACTTGGGAGTGTTCTTATCCTTAGACCTGAGGTATGATTTATTCTTTGTATTGATTTTGAGTTTCTGTGATAACTCTAGGCATTTCTGAATAACATTAGGGCTGTTGGAGTAGTTGGTGTACTTTTTTGACAGCTAGTCAGCCCCATGTGGATTCAGTTTCTGTCTGGCTAGTATTTTATAGCAGTTTAAGGAGACTGCTGAATGAAGTTACAGCAGTTCATCTGACTTTGTGGTGCAGTTAATGTTGAGAATATGTGTTGCTGGTTAATATGCAGGAAGAACAGCAGAAGCTAGTAAGCAATTTTTTTTTTTTAATTTAGAACAGAAATGTTGAATTGAAAGTAGACAAGAGTTGCAGAATGTATTATTTTTGTCTGAAGGTATATGTTGAAGCATGGCAGCTGAAAGCCACTGAAGAAAGATGTGAACATTAATGTATGCTTGCTGTCATGTAGAGCCACTGGTTCAAAACACGCTAATGTGAAAATAAAAACACTTGACAAATGTTTTTAAATAGGATTTATAGAAGCTAACTCTTAACTCCCTATGTCCTTTTATTAGTTAATTCCATGATAATTCTTTTCCATGGATTTGCATATGAAGCTGGTAAGATTTATGGGTCTGTAATTGCCTGGCTCAGTGAAAGGTCCTCCCTTTTGCAGGGGAATAACTGCTCTATTCTCCAGTCATTTGTTCTAAAAACTCATAAGGAGGTTAAGGTTGAGCAGTGTTGTTAGGGGTGTGGCTCTGTTGTGCTTCTTGCTATTCAGGATGTATTTTGGGATATTGTCAGGATCTGTTGACAGTATTGTTTGAAATTTGATAGCACTGTTAGGATTTGGTCATGTATAATTGCTTGTTTCTAGATGTTTCAGATATTCATGTTAGATAAATGGGGGGAGAGGGTGGTAAAGTCTGAGCTGAATTTAGTGACCGGTATGTTAATTACATCTCCAACTTCGGCATAGGTAACATCTTTTACAGTAACCTCAGAGCATTGTTGCATCTTGCTCCCAAGTTTATGAACATAACTTTAAAAGGCCTTGTGATTGTCCTTTGCCTGGCTGGTTATTTTCACCTGGATCTCTGCTTAATTGAGCACCTGAGTTGCTTGTTTAATTTAATAAAGAGAGCTCTATCTTGCTTTATATTGCTTTTCTTTAGTCAACACTCTTTTATGTTGAAGTTGGTTTCATTAAAATTTGGGTGTTTTAAGTACACACACACATTATGTATGTGCGTATGCATGTATATATATACTTATACATGTAATTGTATACATAAAGTTGGTATAGTGGATAACATCTTTGCTTTGCACATCTAGGTTCAGGGTTCAGTTCTAACTTTTGGTAACTGTCTGTGCGGAGTATGTATGTTCCCATTGTCTGTGTGGGGTTCCTCCCTCCTCCAAAAATCATGCAGGGGGTTTCCATCTCAAGGATGGAAGGTACTGTGTTCAAACCCAATTTCTCATTTGAACTTGATGTATGCCAACAGAGTAAATTAACAAATAGTACTAGGCAGCAGCACAGACTCTAGGTGTTGCGTACTGGGGAAGAGTTGTGTAGACCAGCCACTTCAGGCATCAGCTGTGGTGTGCACTAGTTAGGAGATGATAGATCACAAACTGAGTGCCATGTTAGAGCTAGCCCCTTAGGTGTAAGGATCAGCTCTAGGTGACTTGGTCACACTGACTAATGTTGCTAAAAGTGGACATAAGTATTTGTTGATGGGATGTGGGTTGAGGACCTGGCCCACTCCAGCCTAATGTTGGGAGGGGTCTGTGTGCCCTTATTGGCCAGTGTGTGCCTACTACAATGCCCAGGAGTCCTGAGTCAGTAAGTAAATGGCTTGCCAGTGTCCAGTTGCTGAGTCTGGGATAGCAGCATGGTCTGAACAAAAGCCTGACATAAAATTAATCACACCACAAATTTAGCTAAGGGTTTGCTTCACTGAATATAGGTTTACTGACAGGATGCAGCTTGGAAATGGAGAAAATGATGAGGAGAGTGGATATCTTGTGCATCCAGGAAACAAGGTAGAAGGGCACTGCAGCTAAGGTACTTGGTTTAGATTCAGGTTCTACTACTTGAGGAGGATAGACTAGAAATGATGTGGGAATTGTGTTAAGGAAGTCTTCTGATCTTCTGAGGGTAGTGATGGATATCATCTGAATTAGTGACAGACTCATGGTAGTCAGACTCCTTGTAAAGTTGGGGCAGTATTCCTAATCTTTGGCTATGCCACATAACAGGGTTCTTATAGTGAGGAAAAGGAGTGCATTCAGGCAGTAATTGCAAGACCTGTTAGATAAAGTGAAACAAAACTGATAACTGGCGACCAGAATGCTCATTTCTGGACAGACAGATTGAATGGCCTGTTAGAAGTACCTGAGTCCTCATGGGTGGGACAGCATGAATAAAGGAGGAGATGCCATTCTAGATTGCTGTCTGGAAAATGGCTTGATGGTGGCCAGTACATGGGTAATCAAGAGAGACAGTGTCACAAGATCACAAATGAGCAGTTAACATGCAACTCTGTTAGACTTCCTTTTAGTAAGGAAAGGGCACAAAGACACACCCTCTCAGGTTGCAAGACAAAGACAGAAATATAAGTCATCAGCCATTGTTCATAGGTTCATAGGAGGGTACTAGGCTAATGATCCTGGGGCACTTACTAGCCTAGCCAGATTAAACCCTTGTTCTCAAGAGTGTCTGTTTAAAGCAGACACTAAAATCAACACCTATTGCCCCTGTCCAAGAGGGACACAGGTGGGGGAATTTCCGGTCCCCCATCCAATTGCTTAAATTGCACTTAAATAGGGTCAGTGAGGGGCTCTGTGTAACATGAATTGGAAGCCTGATCTAAAGGTGAGGCAACCTCTGGGAGACAAATGTATCCCTTCAGCAGGTTCTTTTGATGTCACATACCATACCATATGCTAGCAACATCCTGCTCTCTCTAGTTCAGAGGACACTAAGGGGACGTGAAAGAGTACTTCTAGCAGCTTTTAAAAAAAAGAAAATCCTAGGATCAGAAAAACTTAACTATTCTGAAAGGCTGTTGGAAATGTTTTTATTTTGGGTTTGTACAGCTGCCCTATAATTTATAAGGTATTGCCTAATCTCTATCCATTTGAAAGTCTGTACCTGGAATGTATTACCGATGGGAGCATACACTGGATCAGGGAATCCCGTACTATCAGAGGGAGAGAAAGAAAGCATCAAATGTCTTACACTGTCTTCTTTTGTTATGGAATGAACTTCCCCCTTGCATTCAGAAGTTGGTCTTCAAAATCTATTACAGTAGTTACATTTCCTGAGCCACTAATTTATTAACTTAACATTTGAACCTGTAGACTTTCTGTTATAAATATGGACAGATTTAAAGAAAAATTAGCTCCTCGCTCCAAGGTGGATTACAAGTCCTTTGTAGTTGGCACTGAATGAAGGTGAAACTGCCATTTTTGTGCATTGATTTGTACATTTGTTGAGCTGCAGATAAGGCCAGTAGAGTAGAAGTAGTAGAGTGTATATTTAGCAAATGTGGTAGATACTTCTAAGGCTTTTTCCAAATAATATAGTGATGCACAATAAGGGTATTCAGCCAGGTCTTTCTGAAGTAGAATTTTTAATTGCATGCATACTGTTAAAACATTACTGACAGGAGAACCACAGTGTGTTTGCCAGATTAGTAATAACATAGCTAAACAGCATAGGTTCATAGGTAAGTACTAGGCTATCGGCCCAAAGGCCTACGTAAGCCTAGCCAACAAGGTTCCTTGGCTTACGCCACCCAAGAAAGTTATTTTCCTGTGCCACTGTCGAGCAGAGACACAGAAGTGATCCCCGGGGTGTATTTTCTATTTCCCATCCACTCATCAAGATTTTTCTTGAAGACTGCTAATGAAGAACTTTGCTTGACATAGATGGGTAGCCTGTTTCAGAGTATGGGAAGTCTCCGGGACAGGAATCTATCCCTCCAGCATGTCCTGTTTATTGTGGTGACAGGGTTTAGGTCCCTAGAGCGTGTAGCTCGGAGGGATTGGGATTTCTTTAGGTGTAGCATGTCCAACAGCTCTGGGTTTGACCTAGCTTTATATATTAGGCAGAGATCACTTCGGAGTAGGCGATATGCTATGGAGTAAAGCTGGATTTTTTTTGAGGCGGTCAGTGTAGGGCATTTGTTTGAGGCCAGTAATCCTCTTTGTGAGGTACTTCTGTGGCCTTTCCAGCTGCTGCAGATGTCTTGTGAGGTACATTCAAAAAGCGGCATTGTACACTATAATGGGTCTAATGAGTGTCGAGTAGGGGGGAACAATGACCTCTTTTTTCCTGGATGAGAACCCTTTTATGATGAGGTGTGCCACATAGAAGGACTTCCTGACTACTGTGGCGATGTGACTATCAAACGAGAGACTACTGTCCACCTAGGTCCCAAGGTCTGTTATCACACATTCGATGTTAAGTAGATTGCTGCCTATGTGGTAGTTCATGGGTACAGAGTTTTTACCAAAGGGGATGACGCTGCAGTTTTTGGCATTGAGCTTGAGGCCATGTCTCTGACACCAGGCATCTGTCTCAGCGAGGCCATTCTGTAGGATGTCCACATCATTTGGGGACTTGACTATGGCTCCTAGTTTGCAGTCATCTGCGAACTTCATTAGCCAGAGGCCTTCTGTGTTAGCCTGTACTTCAGAGAAGTAGATACCAAACAGGAGAGGTCCCAGGACAGAACTCTGTGGTACTCCACACTGCTTTGAGGTCAGATTTGGAGTCTGCAACTTTTACACTGTGGGTTCTGTCAGTGAGCCATTTGGCAACCCATCTTGTGACGTAGGGATTTATACCTAGTTTAGTGAGTTTAGCTATAATTCCAAAATGGGGGATGGTGTCAAAAGCCTTGGTGAGGTCAAGATAGGCTGTGTGAACCACCTTACCCTCATCTACGGCTTTGGTGGCTGCCTCAGATAAGTCGATCAGGTTTAGGAGGCATGATCTGCCTTTCACAAACCCGAACTGGGTGGGATCCAGAGTTTGGAGGTTACCAATGTCTTTGTTTATGAGTTCCATGATGATACGTTCCATGGCCTTGCAGACCAGGCTCGTCAGGCTAATAGGTCGATAGTTCCCAGGATCAGTGGTGGCTCCCCCTTTGTGGAGTGGGATAACTGTTGCTGTGTGCCATTCAGTGGGCACAAAGCCTGATGCGAGGCTATTATTGAACATGGTGCTTAAGTGGGGAGCCAGTTCATTCTGAAGGTCGTGTAAAACGCAGCCTGGGTTGTTGTCCGGTCCCATGGATGCTGTGTTTTTGGCTTTAGAGAGTGCAGCTTTTACCTGCGTAGTTGTGATTACAGGGACTCTGCATTCTTCCTGTATAGATATGGCCCCTTTAGGAGGTGGGGGGGGGGGGGTAAAATTAGCACTGAACCTGTCTGTCAGGATATCAGTTGGTTCTGTAATTTTTGTGCCGTTGTGCTGTAACTCAGAGCAGATCTGGGTGTTGCCATCGTGATTCTTGACATAGCTATAGAATGCTTTGTGGTTGTCCTTAGAATTAGTGGCAATTTTGTTTTCATAGCTAGCTTTGGAGGATCTTATAAGGGATCTCAGCGTCTTACTGAGGCTGACCAGGGAGCTCCTCCACTCATGGGATTTTACTCTCTTTTGCAACAGTTTCTTCCTTCTGTTATACAGATTGTTTATGGCAGGGGACCACCAGATTGGCTTCCTTTTTTGGAGGATAGCGTCTTGGTTCTGTTTGGGATAGCATGATCCATGCACTCGTGTAAGTGCTTATAGAGTGCATTTGTGTAGGATTCAGCAGTTGTAACTGTATTGTCCATCTGCATGGGTGTCATGAAGTTCACCACTTCTGTCTTAAGAAGCATGAAGTTGGCTTTGGAGAAATTTTTTACCGTGGTTTCCTTAATGGGGGGTGGTGGCGGGATGTGGATATCAAGGGTGATTAGCTTATGGTCGGATCGGTCTAACGAGGAGTTGACTTCAGGTGTTGAACACTGGTCACTCATGTTGGTAATGACTAGGTCTAGGATATTGTTGCCCCTGGTGGGGGTGTGGATAAGTTGATCCAGGGCATTGGAGTTTATGAATTCCAGAAAGCGTTGCGCTAAGGAGTTGGTACACGAGTAGTTTTCCCAGTTAATGGTGGGGTAGTTGAAGTCGTTCATTATTAGGATGTTTGGTTGAACCCTAATATTTTCCAGTAACTCAAGAAAAGAGGAGTCGGAGTCCTGAGGCATGGTGGGGGATCTGTAGCAAGTTACAATTTGGATTGCAGTTTTGCCCATAGTTAGTTGCACTTGGATAACCTCGGATGCATTATGCTGAGCAGCTAGCCTGGAGGTGTGGATATCCTTAATGAATATGGACACACCTCCGCCTTTGGTGTTTTGGTCCAGGTTACATGGCCGAAAAGTCTGGTATGAGTTATAGCCTGGTAGTGCAGGGGTGCTCTCTGGAGCCTTGAACCAGGTCACTGCACAGATATCGATGTTCTCCATTTTAAGGAGTGCCTCGAGTGAGTGCATTTTGAGATTTAGACTTCTGCCTGCATTACCCTCAGTTTTTGCTTGCCGGTTCCTGTTACAGTGGTGAATTTGTTATTTGAACCTTGCCTAAAAAAGGCACTATAGGGGCAGCAAGAGCCTTAGCCAGTATCCAGAATCCCAGGGGTGACAGGTGCAGGCCATTTGTGGCAAAGCATCATGGTCTGTTGACCATGTCATCCCAAGCAGACAGATATTGGATCCCCTTAGAATGACACCAGAAGCTTAGCCAATTGTTGAAGTAAATCATTTTGTCCTTGTACTGCGGTATCATTCTGGGTGATGGCAGAATGCTATTCAGGGCTAGGGTCATACCTGCATGGGCTACAAGATCGGAGAGCTCTTCCATGTCTCTTTTCATGTAGTCCAGGGAGGTATGTCTCAGGTCATTCACACCAACATGGACAATGGCAGAGTCATATTTGTACTTGTTGTGGAGTGACGTGAATGCATGGGTTATGTGGTGGATCCTGGCATCCTACAGAGAGCTGACAGTAACCTTCTCCTTGTTTAGCCTGGTGAGTAGGACATCAGTGTGCCTGACTAGAGTCACCTATGACTAGTGTGTTTGGTACGTTGTTTTGCGTTATTGGCTGTGGTTGAGTGGCACACTGAGTCTGTGGGCTATGTGTCATTTGGGGTGTGTTGGGGGATGGAGGTTGCTTGTGTTTCTGCTTTGAGGTCTCTGTTCCTTAGACAGATTATTATTGAGAGCCTCCGCGAATGTTTTTGTATTATTATGTGTGGATTTTGGTGGTGTAGATTTAGTGAGAGTATGTGATGAGTGTGGTGTGGTGCAAATGTTTACCTTTTCCTCATGACTGTCAAGTTCAGTCTTGGTTGGAGAGAGCTTTATCTCCAGTTTGGCTAGATAAGTGCATCTCTCACAGGTTTTAGTGTTGGGTGGTAGGAGGTTGACTGTGTACATGAGGCAATTTCTACATTGCCTCAAGATGCCCAGATTCATCATATAGACAGGAGAGAACACTGGGAGCTGACCCTTGGACATGCCTGAATAAAAAACTATTCCTCTAGATAAGTGAGGAAAGTGAGTACAAGAGTTGTTTTTTTCTAAGCAAGTGAGAAAAGTAAGTACAAAAACTGTTTTCCTCTAAGTAATGAGGAAGGTTGAGTACTATAGTAATTAGTAGCTTATTTAGTGCTTACAAGTTCTGAACAAGTGCTGAGCACGAATAAGCAAATTTAAGTGCTAAAACTAAGAATCTGTATCTGCACTAGAAAAATTACAGGACAGAAACAAGTGCAAATGCAGGCTTTCAAATCAGAAAGTTGAGAGAGATGGAAAAGATTGCCCAAATGGCCAATAACTACAATTTCTGGGCCTGAACCACTCCTTATGTGGTAGACAGGTTATCTAGTGCTTACCACTCCCACTGATAAGCTAGAAGGCTTCCCTCCAACACAGAAAGGCTTGGGGGGCTCAGAAGCTTACATACAGTCCTGGATACAGCAAATCTATATCTGGAACACTAGTTACAGGAAAGGTAGGAAACAGGCTTACAATTTTTTTTTTTTACAGAAAAGTAGCAAAAACAGTAATAAAAACAATTCACATGCAGTGCAAGCTAGCACACTTGAGTATGTAGCAATATTAGACCAAACACAGTTTAAAAAATGCAATTAAATTAAAAAGGACTAAAAGCAAGTGCAGAAGGAGTTTATTAGGTAGAATGTGGGAAAGAGATGGGACTGGGGAGTGTCCCAGATCAAATCTACAGTGGAGTGGGCAACTGCAAAATCCACCAAATTTAAACTACAAGCCAAAAATAGGCGAGGGTGGGTGGGACAAAACAGTTTCAACAAGAGATCTAAGCAACAACTAACAGTACAAACTCTAAAACCAAAAAAAATATACTCAGCTCTGTATATTTGCAGATTGGAAAGCAGTCTCTCAGAACAGGGAGATAGCAGTTTCAACAGAAATCTAAGCAACAATTAACAAACTCTAAAACCAAAAAAATATACTCAGCTCTGTATCTTTGCAGATATATTGGAAAGCAGTCTCTAAGAACACAGGTAAGTGGGTAATCCCTTTGACCAGATGGTCCAGTAACAAACTTTTGTCTGTAAAGAACAAGTTTTGTTTTCATCCCTTTGGGATTTGTCCTGTCAGGAGACAACAGAAGTCTATATACAAACTGAGTTTTTCCCTGGAAATAAGGGTGTCCCACATAGCATGTTTATAACTGTAGATAGTTTACAGAGATCTAAGCAACAATTAACAAACTCTAAAACCAAAAAAATATACTCAGCTCTGTATCTTTGCAGATATATTGGAAAGCAGTCTCTCAGAACACAGGTAAGTGGGTAATCCCTTTGACCAGATGGTCCAGTAACAAACCTTTGTCTGTAAAGAACAAGTTTTGTTTTCATCCCTTTGGGATTTGTCCTGTCAGGAGACAACAGAAGTCTATATACAAACTGAGTTTTTCCCTGGAAATAAGGGTGTCCCACATAACATGTTTATAACTGTAGATAGTTTACTGGCATTAAAGCTGTTTACCTGCACAAAACCTCTTCCCTCTTTTAAAACTGTACATTTGTATGTAATTCAGTGGATGATATCAGCGTTACATGACTAGTATGATCACTGTAAGTTTTCCTAAACACTGTATGTTTTCACTGTAGATTAACCTTAACAATTTGCTAAACATATCATGACCTGTTTACATCAGATCTGATGTTCAGAACATTCTCAATAAATGAAACTGAATTTTTAGATTCTGATTTTAAAACTCACAGTGTTCAGTTTCTTAAGTGGTCTTACATACCTCAAGAATTTACAGAAAGAAATATCTAGCAAAGCTAGACTTTCCACTGTGTGATACCTTAAACCTCTTGTTTCAGAGGCAATGTGGGATATATGTAAATTACCAGATATCAAGTGTTTCAGCTAAATGGCAATTCTGAATGTCCATGACTTTTTCTTTGAAGTCTACCCTTGGACAATTTCAGGCCAATAAAGGCAAATCCCTCTAGCTGAGAGGGGTTATTGGCCCTCTAGCTGAGAGGGGTTTGGTGTTACTGGCCTGAAATTGTCCACAAGTAGACTTCAAAGAAAAAGTCATGGACATTCAGAATTTCCATTTAACTGAAACACTTGATATCCTATCCTTAAAGGGTAATTTGCATATATTCAATGTCGCCTCTGATACAAGAGGTTTAAGGTATCACACAGTGGAAAGTCTAGCTTTGCTAGATTTTTCTTTTTGTGTTTTTTAACCGATTGTTTTTTTCTGTGTGACCTTTTTACTCATTATACCTCAAGAATTTATCAAGACAACTTATACTGGACTTCAGGTCTTCCTTCTGAGACAGCAACTGTTACACTATAGCTTCTGGGCTGGCCTTAGCCCAACTGGTGCCCTAGGTGAAAGCCGCAACCTCCCCCCCACACACACACACACCATCCAGATTACATTTTTCTTCCTTATTCTCACAGTTTCTTTCTCCTTAGTTTTTCTCTGCATTTATTCACTCATTCACTACATTTCGAGCAGGCAGAGCTGTTCACATGCTTGTAGTCTAGCAGAAGATACTGCAGCATGCGCTGTCAGAAGTCCAGGTTCATAAACAGCTTCTTCCCTCAGGCAGTAAGACTCTTGAACTCTGGTAATAATCTCAGGAAAGCCGGTCACTAACACGATATGGGACAGCCAACTCCTTTAGTGTTAATAAATGAGAGACAGTTCGGTTTCTAAACTTTAACAGTATATAGATGGCGATGAATGCGCAATGTTATACTAACTAGATCCTCTTCATGTGAGAATCACACAGTGCAATAGGAACTTGTGCAATAAGAAGTCATTCAGCTGCTTAAAATTATATATAAGGTAAACTGTGATAATATGTAGGTAGAAATGATGAATATATGTCAGTTGTATGTGTTATTGTATATATGTATATGCTTTCTCAATTCTTGCCTGACACCTGCAATTTTGTTGAGGCTGCACGATGCCTGCACTTTTGTTTAGACTGCATTTGTGTAGGCTAAATGACAATACTTTGACTTTTTTTTTTAACTTTTGATAACTGTGAAGGAAACAACTACATTAATCCAGGGTCTGGGGCTCATGAACTCCCAGAAGCCATGGAGTTCTAGATACTTCTTAGCTGCATTTTACAATTTTTTTCTATAGGTTCATAGGCTAATGACCACTAGGGCCCTTATAGGTGTAGCCATGCAACCCAAGAGTGACCCACAAATTTGATTTATATAGGTGGTGATTTACTGACTGTCTCTGTCCATCAGAGACGTAGGAGCTTGACCAGGGGTGAATTTCCAATTACCCATCCACTGGTCCAAGTTGGACTTAAAAAGGGATAGGGAATAACTGAGAAACATATCCATTTGTCCAACATTGCGTATTTATGTTGTAAGTAAAATTAAGGCCTTTTTCTGATGCTGTTTGTTTTGCGGATGTGCAAAAGGGTGTACTTTGAAAATTATGAGTACAGGTTAGAGAAAAATGGGAATGTCAACAACAGTTGGTTGATTCCCATTTCGCCGACCTGCACCATTGCGAGTGTGCAGTTTCGCGAATGCCACTGTGCATTCACACATATGTCATTGGCGTTATGACTACAGATCGTGGTACAGTGGGGATCAGGAAGTTACCCTTTTCCCCTCTGTAGTGCGATCTCGGAGTTGGAATATATTGTTTGCATGGGTGGGTGCAGGGGGGCTTGCCCCCCTGCAAAATGGGCATTTCTGTGTTGTACAGTATGCATGTACTGCTTAGAAGTTCGACTTCCATTGGTATTCAGCAAGGTGCAGGGGAAGGCATATGTCGAATAATGCCGATTATTTGAATTTGGCATTATATTCGACATAGTGACTGTGTTCCTGTGCTGATTTTCGGAGATGTGATTGATGTGAATTACTGGATTTTATTCTGGTTTTTGTGATTTTGATAGTAAACCTTGTAAAAGTTTCATCAGAACAGGGTCCAGGGATGCCGTATATGCCAGGCAGTGATCACGTCTCAGAAGTTTGTATGATACTGAGTAAAGGGACAGGGAATTGAGGTGGTCAGCATAGGACATTGTGTATGCTCCCTGTATTCTTTTTGTGAGGAATGTTTGTGGATGTTCCATTTGCTGCATGTGTCTGGTCAGGTACATGCTGAAGGAGGCATTATATTTTATGATGGGTCTGATAAGGGCCGAGTACAGTGGTATGATGATCTCTGTGGACCTAGATGCTATTCCCTTGCTTATAAATTGCATAGAAGGATTTTCTTATTACCTTGGACACATGCTGGTCGAAGGCTAAGTTACTGACTACATACATTTCCAGATCCCTGACTAGCAAATCAACTTTTAGAGTTGTTTTATTGATGATGTAGTTAGCTGGAGTGGTAGACTTCCCAAAAGGCATTATAATGCATTTTTCTTAGTATTGAGTTTTAAGCCATGGTTTTGGCACCAAGCATTTGCCTGTATTAGACCTTCCTAAAGGGTGATCTCCTCTTTCAGTGACTGCACTCAGTTTACAATCATCTGAGAACTTAGTCAGACAGCGGCCTTTGAAATTGTTTTTTGACATCCAATAATTAGATGCCAAAGTGGAGTGGGCCCAGCACAGAGCCCTGGGAGACTCCACTGGTGACTGGCCTGTTTGTGGAGGTAGTCTCACTGATTGTAACCTCCTGGGTCCTGTCAGTGAGCCAGCTAGTGATCCAGCATTTTATAAAGGGGTTTATATCTAGTTCTGTGAGTTTGACAATGTCTGAGTGGGGTATTTTATCAAATGCTTTAGCCAGATTTAGGTAGGCAGTGTGCACCTTTTTCCCCCTCATCCATTGCCTTAGTTACCTTTTCAAAGAAGCCCACCAGATTCAGTAAGCATCACCTTCCTTTGACAAAGCCTAACTGGGATGGATCCATTGTTTAGAGGTCTCCCATGTCCATGTTAATGATGATTTCCATGATAGTTCTTATCATGGCTTTGCAAATAAGATTAGTTAGACTACGGGGTCTGTAGTTTGCAGGATCTGTTGAAGGTCCTCCCTTATCAAGGAGAGATGACTGTTGCAATCCTCCATTCACATGGCAAAAAGCCTGTTTTAAGACTATAGTTAAATAATGACTCCAGGTGTCCTGGTAATTCATATTTTAGACTGTTCAGGAGGCATCCTGGGATGTTATTGAGGCCCACTGATGCTATGTTCTTGGCTTTTAGTGAGTGCAGCTAGTACATGCTCCCTAGTTATAGCTGGAAGGGTTATGTTTGAGGGTATGGTTGGGGGTTGGGAGGGGTAAAGTTGGAAATGAATTTGTCAGCCAACAGGTTTATTATATTGCCAGGCTCAGTGAATGTGGCAACGTTAACCACCAGTTCAGCACATTGTTTTGTGCTGCCCTCGAGATTTCTGATGTAATTTTAGAAGGCTTTATGGTTATCTTTCAGCTGGGAAGTTATCTTAACCTCAAACTTGGCTTTGCTTGACCTAATTAGCCTTCTTAGTTGTTTATTTACTGAAGAGAGAGCTTTTATCTTTATGGGAATCGTCTTTCTTGATTTTTGCCATTTTTTTCCCTTTTGTTGTATATCTGTTTAATTTGGGATTTCAATCATGGCTGTTTGTTTTTCAGCTTAATTCTGGTAAGTGCAGCAGCCTCTATGCCGCCATTGACTTTGTTGTTCAGAATTTCTGAAAGCAATTCTGCATAGGCTGCTGTGCTGTCTGGATTTGGAGGGGCATTGAATTTTGACAATCCATCACATAATAAAAGGTAATCTGCCATGAAATAGTTCCTGTTACTGGTTTTAATGGTATTTTAGAGTTGATTTTGATTTTAAGGAGGCAGTTTTATGGTCAGACTTTACTAGATAGGATGAGACATGGGAGAGGTGCAGCATTCTACTATATTTGTAAGCACGAGGTCCAGTATTTTGGAGCCTCTAGTGGGAGTATAGTCAGGGCTATTTGCATTTACAAAGTCCAAAAATCTCTGTGCATATAGATTTGTGGCTTTGTAGAACTCCCATTGTGTAGGATGGTAACTAAAGTCTTCCATGAGTAGGGTGTTGGGTTGGATGGTAAGTGTCTTTAGTAGGTCCAAATATGCATTGTGAGCGTCTTGGGACATGGAGGGTGACATATAGCTGGCTAGGATATGGTACAGGATTTTGTCTATGGTGATCTGCACATGGAGGAACTCCAGTGCGTCATCCTGATTATGCTTGTTGTTGATGAATATTGAGACACCTCCTCCTTTAGCCCTTGTCCGTGCAGTTTCTGGTCTAAAACTTTGGAAGGCACTGATCCCTTGCACTGTTGGGATGCTGTCTGCCACTTTAAACCATATGTCAGTAA
Source organism: Protopterus annectens (assembly GCF_019279795.1). Lineage (NCBI taxonomy): Eukaryota > Metazoa > Chordata > Ceratodontiformes > Protopteridae > Protopterus > Protopterus annectens. The sequence continues at coordinate 800,741,537 of NC_056726.1, forward strand.
TTGCACAGATGTCTACATTCTCGAGTATGAATTTTGCTATGTCGGTAGGTTTGTCATTTTGGCATTCCCTGAAAAAAGGCACTGTGGGGATGGATAAAGTTTTAGCCAGTATTCGAATGGCGACATAGGTGAGGTGCAGACCGTCTGGCAAAGCAGCGTGGTTTGTTAACCATGTCATCCCAAGCTAATAAATATTGGTATCTCTTTAGAATGACACCAGAAATATAGCCAGCTGTTGAAATGTATTTGTTTTGGCTCGTTGTTTAGCTACCTTTTTATCCAATGATTGCCTGTTCAAATGCAATAGTGTGATGTTCTTTGTGTTTCACTGTTGCAGTCATTACAATTGCGTTATCCTGCTGGCAGGCTACCCTCAGTTGGCCTGAATTCCAAAGTCTAGGTCCGGCGTTGGTTGCTGTCGCCTCTTCCGTGACGTCAGTGCGCCAGGGGTATAAAAGATGCAGCCGACGCCATTTTCTTCAGTCTTTCTTGCCACGCGGTGCCCAAAGCAAAAGCAGTTCGCAAGTGCCGGTCAGCCGACTCCTGAGATTTTTGTGTTCGAATTTCAGATCCGAAGTCTTCACTAAAAGCTAAGTCCCCCATTGGGGAAACTTTTTTCTTGCTCCAGACCGATGTCAGAAAAAGTTAATTGTATTTCTTGTGGGAAGCAAATACCTCATAAGGACTTTCATTCTTACTGTATTCCTTGCCTAGGCCCTGACCACAATGTTGCTAGTTGTCGGTTTTGTGCTAGATTTAACCAACGCACTATTAAGCGTCGGTACGATTTTGCATTTCACTATTTTGGCAGAAGATTTAACGATACAATGTCATCAGATAGCCATCCGACTACCAGAATTCACAAGAAACGCAAAGAAAAGGACAGGCATCCGAGGTCCAAAACCAATGACGAGGCTTATTCTAAGCCAGTCGCCGGTTCGCCAGTTCTCAGTGAGGTGCCTTTGCAGCCCCTGATGACCTCTACTTTTGACTCGCAGGCCACTACCGACACCCACGTGGAGTCGACCAGGCCGCTAGAAGCTCAAGGTATTGGACCTTCGGAAACTATTCCCTCAGATGGGTCTGGAGCCGTTGAGCAGGCATCAGCTTCTGAGGGTGTTTTCAGACCTACTCAATTATATGTTAAAATGACCTCAGCTTCAAAGGCAAAGACTAAAGCACCTTTAAAGACAAAGAAACAAGTACAACAGCCTCATGGACAGGCCTCCATGCCTAAAAAACAGATGCTCAAAATGTCCGAAGACCTAATTACTTTGATCAGGGGTTCCCATCCCCCTCCTGATAAGAGGCCTAGGCAAGAGACAGAATATGAATCTTCAGATCAGGTTTCCATTTCATCTGATTCCTCTTCTGATCAGGAATACTCTCTTCCTCCCTATGAGGATTCTGATGCTGAAGAATCTATCCCTTCAGCCTCTCCTCCTGAGGATTATTCTTTTGGGGAAACTTTACATACCATGAGGGAGCATTTCCACTGGGAGAGCCAAGATTATTCAGAATCTAAGAAAAGGCTCAGAAACTTCCTTTTACTACCACAACACAGGCCCCTAGCTATTCCACCTGTGTTAGACATTGTAGATGATGTATTTTCAGAGTCCATTCTGATCCCTGACTCCTTACCTCCAGCTCCTGTTAAGGCGGACAGGTACTACAGGGTTCCTGACTCACATAAATTCCTTTTCAAAAACCCTGCTGCTGACCCAGAAACTATCTCTCAGGGTCCCAAAGGGGTCAAGGCTTCCACTGCAAAAAAACGTACTCCCTCTGACAGGGATTCAAGGGCATTGGACAGATGGGGAAAAAAGATTTACACTTCTGCTACCTTGGCTATAAGGGCTTTAAATTGTCAGTTTCACATGCTCAAATATCAGCAATATATTATGTCACTGCTTAAACAGAAAATGTTGATAATTTCTGAGTGTGCAGAAAAAAAATAAATGCAGGATTTATTGCTTGCAGCTGAACAAGTTGGAAAGCATACTTTGCAATGTGGTTTTGATTCTCTGGAGGCCTCCTGTAGGGCCGCAGTTATGGGTTCTGAAATAAGAAGGCATGCTTGGTTAAAGGAACAAAATCTATCTGATCATGTTAAAGCAAAATTATTAGATGCTCCATTACAGCATGAGGTTTTGTTTGGTGTTAAAGCAGAAGAGGTGTTAAAGAAAATGGAGGACAAAGCTAAATCTATGCAAACAGTCAAGGATTTCTTACAGGTACAGCCACCAAAATTTAGCAGACACTGGCCTACAAATAACTGGTCCTTTCCAGTGTCAGACAGGCCACAAAGGGGCAGATACAGATGCCCTAGAGGCAGATCCCAGCCCCATGGTTTGTACAGGTCTAAACAATGGGGTGCTTCTACCTCCAAAACTGGAGAAGACAAATCACAGCCATACAGGAAACAGTCCCAATGACTTCCCCCTGCCTGTGCTAAGCACTTATCTTCTGGCAGCACCTTTAGGGGGAAAACTAGCTCTTTTTTCTCAAAATTGGCACATAATAACTCAGGACAAATGGGTCTTAAACATAGTGTCACAAGGCTACAAGTTTCACTTCCATACCCTGCCAAGGGCAAACGTTTGGCCAGACCTGCCAAAACATCAATGGGCAGAAGCACAAAAACAAGTCACATCCCTCATGAACATGAGGGCCATTCAACAAGTACCAGAGCTAGAGCAGGGACAAGGATTCTATTCAAGACTGTTCTTGGTACCCAGAAAGGACAAAACCTAGAGACCAATACTGGACCTGTCTATTCTAAACACATATCTGGATATTCCAAAATTCAAAATGTTGACTCTACAGCAGCTTCTGCCCATGTTGGGCAAGAAGGCTTGGCTTGTGACTTTAGATTTAAAAGAGGCATACCTGCATGTCCCAATCAGACAAACATGCAGAAGATACCTCAGATTAAAAGCTGGCTCAATGCACTACCAGTTCTCTGCACTGCCCTTTGGCTTATCTACTGCACCCAGGGTCTTCACAAAGTGCCTGGCACCAGTAATTGCATACTGCAGACAAAGAGGAATACAAATATATCCTTACTTGGACGACTGCCTCATTCAAGCAGAGAACAAGGACATTCTACTACAGCATCTGGTGTTTGTAAAGAGATTACTACCATGCCTAGGGTACACAGTCAATGAACATAAATCAAAACTAGTACCCTCTCAAGAGATAATATTCCTGGGTGCAAGCTTAAATACAACTGTCCAGATGGCTTATCTCATGCCAGACAAACAAAGGCAACTGACTACCTATTTCAAACTATTGGCAACAAAGGCCCAGTTATCTGCAAGAAAAATTCTGCAGGCTTTGGGCTTCATGGCATCCTGCATTCTACTAATTCCATATGCAAGACTGCATATGAGGAAACTTCAATGATACCTAAAAAGTGTTTGGACTCAACATTGCCACAGCCTGGAAACAATGGTTACTCTCATTCCCTGCCTGCAACAGGAGTTTTGATGGTGGGGGGCAAAGGCCTGCCACCAGAATAAGGGACAGCCATTCACTCTACCCCTAGCCACACAGACATTAACAACGGATGCATCGGATTATGCCTGGGGAGCCCACATGGCAGGAAGATGTATTCAAGGCACATGGTCCACAAACCAAATGCATCTACATATCAATCAAAAAGAGATGCTAGCTGTTCAAAATGCCCTGACAGCCTTCAAGGACCTACTTCATCCGAGACAACTACTGATAAAGACAGACAATACCATGGTCATGTGGTATATAAACAAGCAGGGAGGCACTCATTCTTACCCCCTTTGCAGACTAGCCATGACTTTGTGGGACACAGCATTGACTTACCAAGTACATCTGCAGGCACAATTCCTGCCAGGAAAGATAAATACTCTGGCAGGTGAGCTAAGCAGAAACCTCATGGATCCCCATGAGTGGAAATTGGATCCACAAGTCTTCAGCATGGTAACAAGGAAATGGGGATGCCCAGACATAGATCTATTTGCCTCACCTCACAACTGCCAACTAAAGAGATTCTGCACAAGGACTTATCACAGACAAGCATGGAAAGTGGATGCCCTATCTTTCAGCTGGAAAAACTTAACAGTATATGCCTTTCCTCCTCTGCCTCTCCTCCCCAAGGTACTCCTAAAGGTCAGACAGGAGAAGCCAAAAATGATACTGATTGCCCCAGACTGGCCACGCCAGTACTGGTATCCAATCCTAAGGAACTTGTCTCAATGCCCAGCCTGGACCTTACCTCAAGTGCCTCATCTACTGTCCCCGCAGAACAATCAGATCTTGCACAGCCAACTCAATACCTTAAATCTGGCAGCATGGCGGATAATGTAGTCATACAAAACACACCTCTCACTAAAGCGGTGATGGATGTCATTTTGGAGGCCAGGAGGCCTAGTACTAGAAAATCCTATGCTGGAAAATGGAAGAGATTCTGTGCTTGGAACCAGGCACAAGGAATTGACACAGCTGTACCAAATATTCCTCAGATTTTGCAATACTTGACTGAGATGCTGGACAAAGGTTTATCCTTTTTATCTATAAAGATTCATGCCTCTGCCATTTCTGCTCATTACAATACAGAGCCACCAATCTTTTCTCATCCTTTGTTAAGGCAGTACCTCAGAGGGGCCAAAAATTTAAGGCCTCCAAGGAGATCACCAATACCTGCATGGGACCTCAATTATGTTTTGGAAAGACTCACCCTGCCTCCTTTTGAGCCAGCCGCTACAGCTGATATAAAGTTTTTATCTTGGAAAACAGCCCTGCTCCTAGCAATAACTTCTGCAAGACGAGTCTCAGAGCTACAGGCACTCATGGCTGTGGAACCTTTTCTCATTTTTTATCCAGACAGGGTTTCTCTGAGGACAAACCCGACATTTATGCCTAAGGTAGTGCCCAGTGTGGCCCTTAACCAACCTATTCATCTACCTACCTTTTATCCAAACCCACAGAATAAGGGGAGAGAATTCTGCATTCTTTGGACATACACAGACAGCTACGCTTCTATTTGAACAGAACCAAAGCTTTCAGAAAGACAGAGAAATTACTAGTGGCATATGCTGCAGGATCACAAGGAAAGGCTATTTCAAAGCAGACCATTTCAAAGTGGATAGGCCACTGCATTTGTTTCTGCTAGTACCTAAGGGCATTAGGCCATGTTCAACCAGAGCAGCAGCCACTTCAGCAGCCTTCCTCAGGGGAGTTCCAACCAAAGACATTTTAGAGGCTGCTACTTGGAGTTCAGTACACACCTTCACAAAGCACTATCACTTACCACTCTACTCTAAATCCAGGGCAGGCTTTGCCACTGCAGTTCTGCAGGACCTAATAGCTGCTCCTAATGCTACTTAGCTCCAGCCTCCCAAACTTAGCTTTGGGATTCAACCCAATTGTAATGACTGCAACAGTGAAACATGAAGAACATAGTACAGTTGTGTACATTTACCATAAATGTAGATGTTTGAGTGTATTCACTGTTGCAGTCCAGGTTACCCACCCGCCATCCCCCTTTTCTTTGCTGGAACTTATCTGTACTTCTCTATTCTATACAACCTATGTCGTGTATTTGCTTGTAGAGGAAGGCAAAATATATACTTTGGTGCATGCATGTTTTATTGACATATTTTTAGCCTACCTTTTTGGGGGCACCTGACATCTGGGGCAAGAAAATCTGAAGAAAATGGCGTCGGCCGCATCTTTTATACCCCTGGTGCACTGACGTCAGGGAAGAGGTGACAGCAACCGAAGCCGGACCTAGACTTTGGAATTCAGGCCGACTGAGGGTAGCCTGCCAGCAGGATAACCCAATTGTAATGACTGCAACAGTGAATACACTCGAACATCTACATTTATGGTAAGTGTACACAACTATACTTTCTTCAGTATAGGATCAGTGAGGTATAATGTATAGTGGGATCTCCTTGGAGTGAGTAGACTTGCCCTTCATCAATACAATGTTTTCCTAAGTTTAGTAAGGAGCCTGTCAATAGATTGTCAGTTTTGGTGAATGCTGTTTCAGTAAATATGTTTTGCAGACAGTGGAGAATTCCCTTTTCTGCACTGTTTGGCAACCTTAGTCTGGATTTATTTCAGTTTTGGGTGGGGGGGGGGTTCAAGAGGCCTTGTCCCCCTGCAAAAAAAAATGCTCTCCAAGTTTCACTGAAATGTGGTATCAGTCTGTTTAAATGATTCTCAATATACATTAATGAAAATTATAAGTTGTTGACTGTTGTTCCTAGATCTTTAATAATGTCAACATTTATAATGGATGTCTAGGATGGTTGAACTCTGAGTAACATCTTAATTTCACCTCTACCAGTGTGAAAACAGAAACTCAGAAAAGAGAGCCAGTGAATTTGTCTTTTTGGGCAAATTTCATTTCCTGGCTAGTAAGTGCGCTGCCAGGATGTCAGCAAAGAAAAAAAATAGAGACACTGAAAGACACTTGACAAGAAAAGATGAAGAAAAACACTGGCTGGGAAGAATCCTGCAGCTGTTAAGCAAAAAAGCAATTCAAGCTCCAACTTTGGTGCAAGACATGACATTTAGTAATCTAGAGGAAAAAATAAGCCAAATCTATTCAGAACTTAATAAAATAAAACAAAACACTGAAGGAGTATATCAACTCAAATAACAAAAGGCTGGAAAAATAGTAGAAGCTTTAAAAAGTCATTCAAATGAGCTGATAAAACTGCTAAAATCAGAGGTGAAAATAGAGAAAAGGCTGTCTGAATATAAGACTGCTCAAGAAGAGATAGATGTTCAAAAAACAGTAGAGTTATAGGACAGACCATGTAAGGAAATCATGAGATTTTCAGCTGTACCAGAGAAGCTGGAAGGAACAGACTGTATTTATCTTATGAAAGCACAGATAAGCAACTGGACTGGTATTCCACAGCAAGAGATCTTAATTGAAAGGGCATATAATGTGTGTACTCCAAACCTGACGATGACAAAGCAGCCAAGACCTGTAGTAGTAAGGATGCAATCCTACCATCAGAAAGAGTTGATTCTGGCAAAACTGATGCAGATGAAACAAGAGCTAAAACATGGAAACCAAGTGTTTGTTGAAAGTGATTACTCATTGTACCACCATGCAAAAGAGGAGTCAATTTATTCTAGCAGTCTAAGAATGCTGAGAGGCAGATGTGAAACTCTAGCTGCTGTATTCAACTATCTTCAGAATATTTTTTCTTGGAAGGTCAAAGTCTTTTTTTTTCTTCAAATTTTTTTTTTATTTTTCAAATACATTTGAATGAATTCCATAGTATTTATGCATAACATCTTAAATAACTATGTACACTATTTACATTAGCCTGACGCTGTAACAGATCTTAATGTATACAGTTACTTTGTAAGCATGTCCAATCCATTATCCGAGTGTCTGATCAATTATTGTGTAGTGTCAATCAATGATAAGACTTTTCCCTAAGGTTTGTTGATAAATGGCTTTGGATAAATTATTAGTTCTTTAATTTTAATTTCCAATAATGTTGTGGTCTTCAGTAGGCTGTAAAAGTCTTTCAAAGTTGGTATTGTGTTTGCATTCCATCTTCTTATTATACACTTCCTTGAAATTGCAAGTATAGTCCATACTAGATACATGTTTGACCTATTCAAATGAGGACCTTCATTCACATTTAATAATACAAGAGCTTTAGTTAAATAAAATGATTAATTAAATAAAGCTTGTAGAAGGTTATTAATACCATTCCAAAATGGTTTAATTTTAACACAATCAAAGAAAATGTGGTTGCAATCTGCATTGTGTACTTGCTGACATCTCCAACATATTCCTTTTATGGAAGAACTAATTTTATTGATTCTATCTGGGGTTAAGAATGCTCTGTGCAAGCATTTCCAATTAAAAACTTTCCAGTGTTGTGTAAAGGATGTATATTTTTTCGATAATAAGATGTTTGTTTTAATATCTTCGTTTAACTGTATTGTGTCCTTTTGTTATATATTCCCAGTATGAGGTTTTGGGTGTTGTTTATCAATATTTTGTAAAATTTTGGAATACAGTTTCCCATGTCAAAATCATTGTATATGATTTCATATATGAATTTCATAAATTTAGGTATTTCTTTAAATGAAGAATTGTTAATTATTCTACTTAAATTTTGCGAATATGACAGAATACTCTGTGAAGTTAGCCAGTCCTTTTGTGGAATTTTGTATGTTGTTTTTATTACTTGCATATGTAAAACTTTTAGTTTTTTGATACGTTGGAGCCAACGAACAAATCCTTTCTATTCCCAGGAAGTAAAAATTTATTATATATTTTATGTGGAAAGTTCTTTGTGACTATAAATGGTGTTAAAAGATCAAACCAGATTTTTAAATCTATATTTGCATTAATAATTTTCCTAAATGAGTCAATATAACAATTAATCATACAAGTATTAGTGGGTTTAGTTATGTTATATTGCATGCTAATACATAATATGTGCCATGGTAAATTGTTTTTATGTGTTATTTGAAATATTTTATTTGTAAATCAAATTCATTTATTGATATTACAGTTAGTAATTCTTTCCAATTTGCAGAGTAATTTGGACTTATCCAATCTGAGACTGTTTTAGATATTGATGATTTGGGTCTATATTACCAAAGCGAAAAACCCTATGTGCGAATACTAAAACATCGACCCCTATACCGCAAACTGCAAAAATCCCGAACGCAGTAAACCGTGGAAAAAATGTCGAACTGTCTTAGATGGGCAACCCTACCACCCACTACATACTACCTACCCAAACAAAATAAATAAACCACATACATACACTAACCAAACCCTACTTCTAACCTAAACTAAAGCACAAAAAACCCTGCCTCCAATACTACACTAAACCCCACAAACACAACTATCTATGCACTCTCCTTAACTCCTCCCTAACCCTAAGGTCCGTAACTACCGCATACATTCCCTACAGACATACACCTAAACAAAATAAATAATACACATACATACACTTAAAAAAACCCTACACCTAACACTACAGTAACTCTAACATACATTACCTATCTATGCACTTACCTTAACCCAAATCCTAATGCTAAAGTCCTATCTATCACACACTTACCTTACGGAGCCATACCGCAGACGGGCCAACCAAAAGAAATCGACATTTCTAAATTTGCAGTTTTGACCGTTCGGGGTTTACGTACTTCGCTCAATATGGTTCGACGTCTTCGTATTCACCTAAAGGGATTTTTGATTGCGTAATATGAACCCGGTGATTTTATATATGTTTCTATATCAGGAAAGGTTAATCCTCCCTGTTTCCATGGTCTGATATGATGCATTAAAGTTATTCTGTTTCTTTTGGGAAACCATAAAAATTGTACTAGGCATGAATTTATTTATTTAAGTATATTTCTTTCTGGTAACAGTTTTATTGCCAAGGCTATATATAGGATCTTGGGCACTAAAACTATTTTTATTAACTGTAGTCTATCTTCAAATGCTAATATTATTTTGTTCCATTTTTTTCCACAGATATTTTAATTGTATTGATGATGATATTGTAGTTTTTTGAGACTAATTCATTATTATCCTTGCATAACTCAATTCCTAGATATTTTAAGGTAGATTCTTGTTTCCCTATGCCATGGATCCCCCTTAGTCTGCAGTTATTTTTTTTTTTATTTAAAAATAAAACTTTTGATTTATTGAAATGGAGTCCTGAAGACATGTGAAATTAGTCAATTAATATATCTAATTCTTCTAATGTCTCTTTTGTATTAGTGTTAGTAATAAAGATATAGGGGACTTGCAGACATTGGACCCGACCCAGTTTGGCTTCGTCAAGGGAAGATCATGCCTTTTGAACTTGGTCGACTTCTTCGAAACAGTCACCAAGGCCATTGATGAGGGAAAGGCAGTCCATACAGCCTACCTTGACCTTGCAGGCTTCGACACAATACCCCACTCGGGTATTGTAGAAAAACTTACCAGCTTAAATGTAAACCCATATGTCACAAGATGGGTTGCAAACTGGCTTAAGGACAGAACCCACAGGGTTAGAGTTGCTGGCTATGTCAGACTCCAAGCCGGGTCACAAGTGGTGTCCCACAGGGCTCGGTCCTTGGCCCCTATTGTTCAGCATCTACTTCTCAGAAGTACAGGCCAACATGGGAGGACTTTGACAAAGTTTGCAGACGACTGCAAACTGGGCACCATAGTGGAAAGTGCATCGGACACGGATATCCTTCAGAAGGGACTCACGGAAACAGATAGCTGGTGCCAGAGCCATGGCCTGAAGTTAAACGCCAAAAAATGTATAGTCATACCCTTCGGGAAAAACAAGGTAACCCCAAGCTACCATATAGGTGGCAATCCACTAAGCACAGAAGAGGTTATCAGGGACCTGGGGACCCAGGTTGACAGTGGCCTTTCTTTGACACTCACGCTAAGCAAAGTGGTTAGAAAGACCTTCTACATTGCCCACCTGATCATGAAGGATTCACATCCAGATCTAGTGAGATCATTGTTCCCCTGTACTCTTCACTTATCAGACCAATGATCGAGTACAATGCCCCATTCAGGATGTATCTCACCGACATCTGCAGCAATTGGAGAGACCCCAAAAGTTCCTCACCAAAAGGATAAAGGACTCCAAAATCTGTCATATGCTGCCAGATTGAAGAAACTCCAGCTCTATTCAGTCGCATACCGCCTGCTCAGAGGTGACATGTGCCTGACATACAAGGCCATGTCCAACCAAATTAATGGACATGCTCCACCTCAAAAATCCAAATCCACCAAAACCACTAGAGCAAGCGACTTAAACCTTAGCACGGATATAAATAGGACGTGCTGGAGGGATAGATTTATCACTCAGAGACTCCCTATGCTGTGGAATAAAATCCCGGTCCATGTGAGGCAGAGCACCTCGCTGGCTCTGTTCAAGAGAAATCTTGACCTGTGGATGGGAGATCGTAGGTTTACCCCGGGAATCATCTCTGTGTCACTGCTGGACAGAGGCACAACAAACTAATGGGCACAGTATTTTTTCATATAAGGGGTGGCGTAAGCCACAAAAATTTGGGCTAGGCTTATAAATGCCTTAGGGCAGATAGCCTAGTATAAACCTATGAACCTATGTCATCAGCAAATAGCATTACTTTAGAATTGTATTGTTCATAAACATCTATTCCTTTGATTTGTATATTGTTACAAATTGAATCTGCCAATATTTCAATAGCCAAAGCAAATAGAATCGGTGACATGGGACATCCTTGTTTAGCGCCTTTTGTTATATATATATAGATTTAGAGGTAAAAGGACCTAACTCGACATACACTTTAGGAGATGAACAAATGATGCAGGAAATTAAAATAGCATTAGGATTTTGAATAAATAGTCCCAGTTTAGGGAATCAAAGGCTTTCTCTATATCTAAGCCAATTATGAGTGTTTCTTTATTTTCTTTATTAACATAATCTGTAAGAGAAATTATCCTTTTAATATTGCCATGTGTTTGTCTATGATAGATAAATTCAGTCTGATTATTATTTATTGTTTTGGATAGTGGTATTTTCATTCTGTTAGTTAGTATTGTCATAAATGTCTTATAGTCATCATTTAATAATGATACAGGTCTATATGAGGTACAGAGGTTTGGAGGTTTGTTTTCCTTTAGGATTGGTGTGATTAAGGAATATCTCCAAGAGGGTGGTATTAAAAATTGTGACTGAATTTCTAATAGAGTTTTGTGGATCAGGGATAGTATCTTTGAAGGAAAATGTTTATATATTTCCATAAATATGCCATCTATACCTGGAGGTTTATTATTTCTACCCTCTTTTATTGTATCTGTAATTTCTTTGTAGGATATGGGTGCTTGCAGATCTAGTTTTAATTTTTCTGGTATTTTTTTATATTAGAACATTTTTCATCTGTATGTAATTGATCTGTATGTATATTTTCTTTTTGGAAATGTTCCATGTAGTGATTTCTGTAGGCATCAAGAATGTCACCTATATCCGAGACATTTATCCCTTTCTTTTCATGGAAGATACTTTTAATGTTATTAGCTCTCGATTGTATTTTGATTCTTGTGGATAAAGTATGTAGATATTTGAAAGAAGTGGCCAAGGTATTAATTTTTAGTTTTTCTAAAGCTAATCTAGTTTTATGGTTTAGAATTTTGTTGTATTCATTGTTTAATACTTCTACTTTCTTTTTCATCTCCAAATGATTTTGATTTTTTTTTCAGCTTTTACTGACAAAAGTTTGGATTGTAGATTAATAATTCAGAATCCCATTCTTTGATTTTTGTTTATAACAAGTTAGGGTTTTACCATGTATGTAATCTTTTAATGAGTTCCATATCATTATTTTATTTATCTCTGTGGTGTAGTTAATGTCTAAGAAGAACTGTAATTTAGATAATAACCAGGGTTTGAACTCTTTAATTTTAGTTATATATGCTGGAATTCTGGAGTTAAAGATTAATAGTTTGTACCCATTTTGAAGTTTTAGTATCAATGAATTGTGGTCTGAAAAGTGCTGGGGAGTGATTGAGAAATTAATGATTTTAGAGTGTAAGCCATGGGCAGCAAATATTTTATCTATTCCAGTTTGTGTACCAAATATGTGGTCTTGATGGAAAAACAGCAAATATTTATTTTCTTTAAATTTGAAAGTATCTACAAGATGAAATGATTCTACCCACTTGTTTAAAGCTTTTGATACAACAGATGTATGCAGCGGTCTTTTATTTGTAGTTTCAGAAATATCAAATATGCAGTTAAAATCTCCTCCTAATATTAAGTTGCCTTTATAATTATTCTAAATGAAATCCAAGTGTTTTTAACAGTTCCTGTTCCAATGCCTGGGAACCAGTGCAGATTGGCTAGGGTCCATATTCTATTATTATATTTAACTATTACTAATGCCATAAGGCCTTCTTTATCTTCATACTTATAAATGTTTTCTGGGTTAATCACATTTGTTTTCCATAAAATTGTTACCCCTTTTGTTTTTGTCTTATAAGTGGATTGCACCAATATCATATATTCCTTAGGATTTCATTTGTAATTGTCATTTGTTTTGAAATGAGTTTCGTGAAGGAAGACAATTTGTGCTTTGTTCATTTTTAAACATTTCAGTAGATTTGATCTCTTGCTAGGAGTGCTTAAGCCATTGGTATTTAAAGACAAGGTTAAATCCATCTTAGATTATTTAGACTATGTATTTTTTGTTTTATTGTGACTATTAAACATTTTCCTCTGATAACTATAAAGTTTATGTTTGAGCTCTTAAAGGAAATTATCAGTTTTATACTTTGAGTGTTTATCAATAAAGTAATGTTTTGGTCAGGCATACTAAAAATGTTTTTGTGGAATAAATTTTAATTAATAAAACTAAGATCAGCACTAGCGATGGAATGAAAATCATTCCTAATCTGATGGATAAACCTAAGTCCATCAGATTATCACTCATACCTTGACAATCCAGAACATCTGAGCTCCATAAACTGAATTATCATATGGAGAATATTTGTAATAGGAATAAACAATATTGATATTATTTTGAACGGATATAGTACCATTGTACATTAGACAGAATTCTAATACAATATAAATGTCTATTTATTTTATAAGCAATTAATATTTACATGAAAGATAGATTAGCAGCAATTCAATCATAGTAAAGTAGGATGTATCATATATAAAACCTCAGTAAAAGATTATAGCACACAGTTATTTAACATATTCACCCTCATTGATGAAGTCTTTCAAAACTTATTACTTAATATAAATAGATGGTAATAATATTTATACCTAATGTTTAGAATACAGTGTATTTTACTGGATATATCAGAGGTTATATTTCATTGTTTGCCAGCATTTAAGTAATCACTTTGTTTGTTGCTAACTTACTTAAAAAGCATCAAGTTTGTTTTATGTGAACATTGATGAAAGTTAATGCATTTTAATTATCAGTGCATCCCTCTTCCTCCCATTTCCTACACTTAAGGATTTTCATATCTGTCATTTCTCATTATAAAAATGGGTGAAATTATAGGTTGGAAACAACAAATTCAGTTGTTGTGATTAATGATTACAAGTTCCCTTTCCATATTCGTAAATTGCCATTTTATGGCATATACTGAAAGTTTTTAGATTCAAATGGCAACATTCTATTTTGTATAATCAGCAAAGTTTAAACTGAGTGATTATTGTCAGTTTAATACTATTTATTCAGAATGTGATTATTACATTCTGTGACATTCCTAGTTCAGGCTTCTATTGTTTCCCTTGAACATCTTTGTCAGTTTGATGTAATGTATAAAACATTAGTTAGTTTGGTAACAGCTTAAGTATTATGTATGGTCAAAATTGTAATAACAAAACCACAATTCAAGTTAAAGCAATTATATGACTTGTTATGCACATTTACTTATATGAGAAAATCATCATGCTTCCCCTTGATGTTCAATATAGTATATGTCATTTATGACAACTTAAAACAGTAGTGTTATTATGCGCAAGCCCATGTTATTAAACTGAGTGAATATTGTCAATTTAATACTATTTGTTCAGAATATGATTGTTATATTCTTTGACATTTCAAGTTCAGGCCTCTATTGTTTCTCTTGAACAACTTTGTCAATTTGATGTCATGTATAAACATTAATTGCCTTGGTAACCGCTTAAGTATCATATATGGTCAAGATGGGTTACAAAAACTACAATTCAAGTTAAAGGAATTACATGACTTATGTATATTTACTTATATAAGAAAATCATCATGATTCCCCTTGATGTTCAATGATCAAAGACAGTAGTGTTATTATACACAAGTCCATGTCATTAAATCCTGTCTTTAATATCTAAATTCAGCAGACTGCTTCATCTTATATGATGATTATATATTTTGTCTAAATTTACTATAATCATATATTACATAACTAGCTGTAATTCTTATTCTTAGCTCCTTCCAAGCATGTTTATACAGTCCATAGACTTTAAATTATGAGACCCTTCTAGTTTTTTGTTATATTTCCATCCTTACATACACACATATCAGTACTTCAAGCACGGGCAACAATACCCATCCAGTTTTGCCAGTATACCATTCATTAGTTCATGTGGTGTGTTTTTAGGCTATTAAAATATCCAAACCAATATTTGTCCTGTTCCATTTTACCAGCCTATTCCATGCAGTGGCACTCTGCCAGTGAACCACTCAACACACCTTCCATTCCCAAGATATTTCCATGAAGGAAATCTGATGACTCTGTAGCACTTCCCAGCACCCCAAACACCCCTAGAATCAGCTATCCCCATATGCCCATCACGTCTGAACAAGCTCACCTCCAAGACCACTGCAAAGGGTACTGCACATGACCAAGTGCTCTTAGTCTATTACAATAACTCAGACTTCCACTCTTATGTAAGTCCTTAATGTGTTTGGACCAAAATACATTTTCAATATAAAATTACACATTATTATTATTATTTTTTTATCAAGAATCAACTTAATGAGCAAAACTTAGTGTTGGGAAACCATCAATATGTGTACATGTGGTTTAAAACGGCCCTTTTATTTATATATATATATATATATATATATATATATATATATATATATATGGTTTACCTTGAAAAACATGAACATGTTGAATGGTTAGAATAGCGAAGAATAACATTGCAGGATGAAACGTCGGCTAGTCAGATTGTCAGCTGCTGACACATCGAACTCCGATGCCACCCAACCGAATACTGGACCTGCGCCCCCCATCCCTTGGGACCCATGGTAGCACTTGTTCCTGAGTCCAGAGAGGTATGGAATTCTGGTGCGTTTAGGTGTTGGATTCTGTATACAATCCGTTTGATGATACGTGTTCGTGGGGGTTGTACGTCGGTATTTTGTGTGTGTCTGTATTAGTTATTGTTAATCTGTTATTCGCACATACATCGTGCGACTTGGTAAACCTATATATATATATATATATATATATATATATATATATATATGGGTCTAGGACACACGCTCGACTAGCATATGTCCGAATCACAAAACATTGAACATACATACATGAAAGCGCTTAACATCAAAAAGCATTTCTGTGTATGTGTAGTTAAAAAAAATAAATCTACGTTTCTGCAGGGGGGCTTCGCCCTCCTGCACCCCCCACACCCCCCCTACTTTATTATTCTCACTCTGAGATTGCACTACAGTACCCGCAATGTAGTCCAATCTATGAAACAGGCACACATACACGGAAGCGCTTGTCGATGTTAAGCGCTTTTGTGTATGTGTGTTTGATGTTTTGTGATTCGGACATATGCTAGTCGAGCATGTGTCCGGATCCCATATAAATATATATATATATATATATATATGTATATATATATATATATATGTGTATATATATATATATATATATATATATATATATATATATATATATTTTTAAACCAAAAACATTGCCGAGAATCATCTCTGAGGTTCCTCAGAGCCGTTAAGCATTATTGTCATTCTGTCTCCATTACCATAGCAACCTGGGAGCATCTGTTTCTGTTAGTGTGTGTGAGTGTGTATTGCATACCAGAGGCTCGCGATGCACCTGAAGCAAAACTTCACTTCACTGCAACTGCAAGCCTAAATACCCTCCCTTTCAGCCAGGCAGCAGCCAGAAAAAGAATGGAGAGCAAAAAGATGATAAAAAAAAAAAAAAAAAAAAAATCCCAACAAGCTGCCACAACAAGAGATGACACATTCTTCCAGCCTTTCCACCTCTCACTCAGCAGATGTATAAACAAACTATTCTCTGCCAAAATATCCCAAATCACAGTTTTATCCACCCCTTTCCCCTGGATCCAGGCTAAAACACCAAAGGTCTCTTCCTAATACACAAGCATCAGTAAACCTCAATCACAAGCCTCAACCCACAGCTTCCCGGAGATGAAAACGGCAACATACAACAGCTGCCAGACACAGCTGCCTCCACACACACCATATCGGGCTTAATCAAACAGCACTCGAAGCTATGAAATCTGCTATAATTGATATTAACTATGTTTAGACAGAATAATAATGACATTTGTACTAGCTGCCAGACACAGCTGCATCCAGCACACCATATCAGGATTGATCAAACAGCACTCGAAGCCATGATACCTGCCATAATTGATATTAACTATGTTTAGACAGAATAATAATGACATTTGTACTAGATGCCAGACACAGCTGCATCCACACACACCACATCAGGATTGCTCAAACAACACTCATAACTGTGATACCTGCCATAATTGATATTAACTATATTTAGACAGAATAATGATGACATTTGTACTAAGAGCTTGCTACTATTATTTAACCAGGATATACATGACATTTCTAAATCATACTTTAACTGAAGAAGGCATTAGTCCCCATGACAGCATTTTTTTTTCAAAACACTCTACTGTTACTTCTATTATATATGGTGTTAATTTGTTACATTTGAGTCTGAACTCTGATGAATGGTACCTTGTTGAATTAGTTAATTAATTACTTAAATTATTATAAGTAAAAACAATGAAAAATGAACAAGGTAAGTATTCATTGAGTTCAAGTAGGGGAATAGAAACTTCTATGTTTATATATGTTGCTTTGTTTGGCTTATATATAATGTAAATAGTAACCCATCTTGACCTACCTGTGTTTGTGAAGAATTACATTCTGAATAAATCATTATTGTTTCTCACCCTCCTTTTTTAATAAAAACAGATGACAAAGGATGTACCACATCAGTTGATACTTTGAGAGATGTAGTTGTAAGAGTTATTTTTTTGGGACAGCTATCTTGGAATCATTTTTTTTGTGTCTTCTTTCTAGCATCAGTCCAATTATATGTTTATTTTATTCTTTTAAGAGTAGGGGGGCATCCATTCCATTTCTTCTGGGATAGACACTATGTTGTTTTTGTTGAATATAGTAGCTTCTTCTAAGTCATTAAAGGTTCTCATCTCATTGGCAAAATGTATTTTTATCTCAGCTGAAAAGGCCAACTGTGCTTTAATGTTGTTTTGTTTCAACAGTTTTATTATTGGCCAGACTTTTTTACTTTGTTCTAGTATTCTGGAAGAATAATCATTGTCAAACCTTATCAGGCTTTGATTGTATTTTAAGGGTGGTTTTCTCCAAGCAGATTTTAAAATTAGTTCCTTGTCCAGAAATAAAATAAATTTTATAACTATGGATCTAGGTGGAGTATTTGTTGAGTTAGAAGCAGGTTTCCTCAGTACTCTATGCACCCTTTCAATTTCAAATGAAAGTCCCTCTTTCAAGTCTAAAAATTCAGGAATCCAGGTTGTTAAGAATGAAAAAATGTCTTCTCCTTCAGTGTTTTCAGGCAGATCAAAGATCCTTATGTTGTTTCTCTTTTCCCTGTTTTCTAAGTCATCTATTTTGTGAAGCAGCCATGTATTTTGTTTAAGCAAAAATTATTTTTGAAATTCTTCCTCGTTGAGTTGCCCGTCAATGTCATTTAGAGAAGTCTCTATATTTGTTATGTTGTATGGTGTTGCTGTAATAGTTCTTTAAGAGTATCAGTCTGTTTCTGAGAATTTAATTTGAGGTTTTCTAAGTCATTTTAAAGCAATCCATCTTCAAAGATAGTTCCTGTAAGGTAGATGTCATCAATTGCAGTTCTTTTTTCAAAGCAGTATCTAGATGAGAATTCCTTGAGTTGTTCATATTCAGTGACTCAATATGTCTCCATCTCCAAGTTACTTGACAGGAAAATGTTTGTACATCTACACCAGAATTGATATTTATGTAGTTTAGTAGTTTATGTATATATTTTGACATTTTAAACTTGAAAATAATAAAATTTTCCTATATTATATTACTAGTTTATGGAGCTCTCAAAATTCACTGCTCAGATGGCCATCTAGGCTCCGCCCCTCAAAGTCATTTTGATGTAGAACATGCTAAGGAGGAAATACAAAAGTTTGTCCAACAAAAAGTGAGCTGTCAAACAGAAGGGACTCTACTTCTTATTCTTCTGGTAATAAAGCTCATAGAGAGACAATACCAGTCAAACATTTTTCCAGTTTCCAAAAGAAAATGCTTGAGAGACACAGAAAAGCACAGGAGTTGAGTAGAAAAAGCAGGAGTACGTTAGAAGTGAACCAGAGACTGGATTTAGAAGATAGAGTAACAGGAAGAAAAACAGCAACTCTGAGATTAATGAATAAATGTGGGATTACAAAGCATCCCAGTCACAATTGTGAAACATGGTAGAACAAGAAAATCTGGAAATATTGGACTTTATTTTTTACTTTATTAAACTTGTATGGGACTCCAAAGCATATGCCCTATGTCATGCCATTAATGTTTGGAAGAACATTAAGGAGAGGAGAAGAGGAAGGAAAGAGGCAACTAAGTAAAATAATTTTTGTTCTTAACAGTATGTTTATAAAAACATGACCTATACTGCACATTATATAGTAAAGCATTTTCAGTTATTTATGTGTGTTATAGGGGTATTAAAGTAAGCAGGTGTCCTTTTCCCCCTCTTCATTGTTTAGTTTTAAGAAATTTAGGCACTACAGTTTAAAAAGAGAAGAAAGCCCTGGGCAAAAGCATGTTTAAGATAACAAGTTGTAATCTTCGGTAGCTGAGGTGAGAGACTGGTTCTAAAAGTATACAAAGTATGATCTAAATAAAACTGATATACTTTTTCATACTTTTGCATAGGGGATTGACTGGATTATGGCCCTTGGCTTGATCTAACACCAAGTTTTAAATGGAAGGAAATATATAAAAAAAAACATGGAATGTAATGAAAAACCTTGCTTTAGCAAGTAAATGTTCAGAGTGCAACATGAGAAGCTTGTAGCTGAAGGCAACTGCATGTCTGGTTCTCATGCTTCCATGAAGACAGTCTGATTAAGGGGAAAACGAAAGAATACTTTTTCTCTTAGTGGCTAAAATATAATATTTTATGAAAGCATTCAAGTTATTTTCAACAACTGGTATAGGAATAAAGATACGAAAAAAAAACATACAGCACTTATTGTAAATAGAAGCTCAGGCTGTACCTTGCATCTTAGCATGGCTAACCATGATTATAGGTCATTTAACACCTGTGAAATGTAACTGTGAATCTGGGACAGTTGTTCCTATTAGGAGGGTTAAACTTAATTTTTTGTAGATGTAACTAATTTTGTGTGTTTGTATTAAGTCAGTAGATTGTAGGGGTGTTATGCGGATGTGTTTGCTTTTTTGTTTGAGGGTTTTCATTAAGACAAAAAGTATTGCAAGTTGTGACACAGGTTTAATTGGATATGACAAGAAACAGGTGTATAAAAGATCAACGTGCCAAGCATTAATGTGTGCATGCAACACAAAAGCTGAAACTAGACATTTAAAAGAAAACTGTTGTACATAACAGGAGGGAATAATAAATTCTTCTCATAATGGCAACTCTTCCCATATTATCTTTGAATGTGAATGGTGCTGCAGGTATATACAAAAACGAAAGAGTAGTCAGCTATACTAAAATGCAGAGTGCAAATAGCTATGCTACTGGAGACACATTTGTAAAGAACTGAGCATGTGAATTTGATAAAGAAAGGATTTCAGGATGGTTATTCAGTGGAATATCTGGGACAAAGGAAAAGGGGACTACTTATATTAATTGCAAGAGGAGCGCCAATAGTAATAGAAGGGGATAAACATGATCATAATGGTAGATTTGTAGTACTAAGGCGCTCCTGGTAAGGGAGGAGGATTACACTGGCATGTATTCATATTTCACCTAAAACTGCTGTAGTGGATATTAAGCAAATTCTGGGGGAAGTAATCAGCTTTCAGCAGGAAATATTACTTAAAGATGGGGAATGGAATTTGACATGCAATAGTGAGGATGTCCCTGGAGGATCCAGAAGGGAAAATACAACAAAAGAGGGTAGATTTCTGAAGAAATATATGAAAATATTTGGCATAGAATATGTGAATTCAGTAGTTGGAGTTCAGAGTGAAATTATGTATTATTCTCCAAGATACAAAACTTGGGCTAGGCAAGACAGAACTTATATGTCACAGGAACACGTGTAGGAACACGTGTATTTAATTGAAAGTTTGGATATGCATCCAATAACTATTTCAGGTCACACTCCAATAATAACTAAAATAAAAATGCAGGATAATGAAATAAAAGTGAGACACTAGTGCTTCCCCACCTGTCTGTTAAAGAATTTAAGGAATGGGTAGTGGATATTATTTGGGAGTAAATAGGGAAGATAAAAATTTCTTAATAAAATGTAGATAGGAAGTAGGAAAAATGAAAGTTTAAAAATAGGGTAGAAATAAAAGAAAAATAGAGATGGTTAAGAAATAAGAATTATTTAGAGGTTCTGACAAAGGTAAAAAGTATTGCAGAGTAGGGGGAATCTCGTAGAACAAAAAAGGTGCAGCTGCATAGTGCTAAAGAGACAATAAGGGACTACCTGGATAATGTGCATGAGTTTAGAAAGATTGCTGTTAAACAACTGCTTTTTGATAATAAATTCAGAGCTCAAAATCTTTTTGCACAATGGCTCATACAACAGAATGTAGAAAGGGTTGTTGCCAAGCTTATGGAGCCTATAAGAAGGAAAATAACCAAAGGTCCTGTAGAAGAATTGGAAATATTACGGAAAATGTATAAAAGTCTGTATAAAACAGAGAAATGTGGATGTCAAGAAAAAGTGCAGATAGAAATGTTTATAGAAGAATTAAATATGCCAAGGTTGGAGGTAGATGAGGCTCATTTTTTCACAGGATAGGAGGAGATAAGTTAAAAATGGTGATGTATAACCAATCAGCAGGAGAGTGACCAGGAACAGATGGTATTTTTTTGGAAGTATGGAAGCTAGGAGGGAAGAAAATGATCTGGAAAATTTTGTTTAATGGTGTTTTAAAAGGAGTAGAAGCACCAACATCCTTGGTATAATACCTAAAGGTGGTAAAGACTTTTCAAATCCAGCTTTATATAGGCCCATTTCTATTCTAAACCATGTTATAAAATGTTTGTAATAATTGAAAGAATGTCAAAATTGATTCCACAATTAATCTATATGGATCAGTGTGATTTTGTGGAGGGGAAGCAAACATTTAACATTAATAGAACAATAAAAATAATGAAACGCACAGAATATAATGAAAGAGGTTTAATACATAACCAAAAACTGAGCGCTTTCACCCGTCACAAACGCGGGTTTCATCAGAGTGGTGTTAAAATTAAAGCAGCTGATTTATATACTATGTCTAATTGTATCAATTACTTACAATTGTTTAATTACCTAAAAAGATTTAAAAATGTGTATATTTAATACTTAATTGAGATTCATTTGAAAATAACTTGTGTAACTTGTGTATATGTATAGAACAAATAAATTCACATACTAGAACTTCATACATAAAAACTTCACATAAAAAACTACACAAAAATTATATACATTACATTAATTTATAGTAGTTCATTGAAAAGTTATTATAAATTGTAACATATAACTATTCATTAAATTATGCCTCAAAACATTTTAAAAAATTATTTAGTCGTATTTGACATAACAATAAAAATACTAAATACACACTCAACTAACATTAAAAATACTTGTTAATATAATTAATAACTCTAAAAATGTATTTTAAAAGATATATATATTATGTACACATAAATATAAATATAAATATCAAAAAGTTAACATAATAAAATTGTTAACAATTTCAAAATAACATTAGATTTTGAAGGAATTCATTTTTAAATAACTAGCTATGGAAATGTGTTCATTTATTCCTGGCTTGCTACACGCGTTTAACCTAAGTTGCCATAGACACTCTTTAAACTCAAGCAGTGCATTAACATCACCTTCTTTGTCAATGTTTTGTGGGATCCTGTCAATCACAAAGAAAATAAATCTCTTAAAATCTGGACAGTTTTTACTATGCATATATAATGAATTGGTTTCTTTTTTATTTTTAATATCTCTAACATGCTCATTTATTCTTTCTTTTAGCTTCCTAATAGTCTTCCCAATATAGAATGCTTGGCATGATAAACATGTTGCTACATAAATTACTAACTTAGTGCTGCAATTTACGTGACCTGGACATCTAATAGTTCTTTTATATCCCTTTATTGTAACATAAGTCCCGTCCATAATAAATCTACAAGATCTACAAAAAACAATTTTTTTCATTTTAGAATTTCTAAATAAAACTTCACTCTCAAAATAGTCTTTAAGATTCTTGCCCCTACTAAAAACAATAGTTGGGGCTTGACCTAAGTCTTGCAAAATATCTGCTTGATTACAAAAAACTTTTTCCCATGCGTCTTTAATACTACTCAATATAACCGCTGTAAGGTTACTAAATGGTAGTACCATGGCTTTTGATTTCAAACTGCTAGCACCTTTTTTACTATTATGTTGATTCTCTATACCATATTTCAATATTGGTTTGTAATCAGAATTTCTCTTACTAGTTACCTCATTTTTGATGTTAATCAATAAATCATATGGGTAACCTCTCTCCGTTAGCATGTCAGATAAATTCTCTATCTCATAATTAAACATAGAGTCTTCACTGATCATCCTCGAGAGCCTCACCATTTGTCCCTTTACCAAATTATGTTTTTGAAAAGTAGGGTGGCAACTTTTGTAGTGCAAATAGGAATTTGAAAATGTTCTTTTCCTGTAAATGTTAGACTCAATTTTACCTTCCTTCTTGTACAATTTTATATCTAGATATTCACATGAGTCTCTACTAATGTGAAACGTAAATTTAAGAAATTACGTTGTACTGTGCAAATATTCCATAAATTCATTAAATTCATCTATATTACCCTTCCAAAATAATAGTATATCATCAAGAAATCTCAGGTATATACCTATCTTTGTCCAAAATTTACTTGTGAAAAGGTGCTGCTTTTCCCACATGGCTAAAACTAAATTGGCGTAAATGGGGGCACATCTTGCCCCCATAGCTACTCCTGAGCATTGCTTGTAATGTTCGTCCCCATGTTTAAAAAAGTTATTGTCAAGCACCATCTCCATTAAGCTTACTAAGGTCTTACGTTTAGCCATATGCATCTTACCATAAAATTGTAAACTTCCATAAAAAAGTTCTAAGTCCTCTTTTAAAGGTATAATAGAAAACAAATTGACAATGTCTGTTGTAATTAAATATAATTCATCCAGATTAACTGTGTTATAATCCTCAAGAATTCCCAAGCAGTGCCATGAATCTTTTAATACATGGTTGATACTCTTTGTTACTTCACTACAATTAATGTCTATGAAATGTGCAATTGCTTCTAGTTTAGAGTATTTTGCTGCCACAATAGGTCTAAAAGGGGGTTTTTTAACATTCTTGTGTATCTTCGGTATTCCAAATATGGATGGTGTCACAGGGTATTCAACTAACATATATTCATACTCCTGTTGCATTATTCCACCATCCATAAGTAATTCATACAACTGCCAATCGATCTTAGTTTATTCCTTAATAATGTCATATTTTGACACCGCAGAATAAGTGCTCTCATCATTAAGCATATCAGTCATCTTGTTTATATAATCTATACTGTTCATAATAATGACACCTCCCCCTTTATCTGGTTTCATTACTCTATAATCACTAGAAGCACTTAATTCCTTCAAGCAAAACCTTTCAGCTACTGTGAGGTTATCATCTGAATTCTGTCCATCTTTCCACACTTTTCTCAATTGTAATTCACAAAACATTTCAAATAAATGAATAATAGGATTACTAGGCGGTATGAAGGTACTTGTTCTTTTTAACAAAAATCGTTCTTCATAATTGGTTTTATCAGTTCTTCCTTTAAAAAACATTTTTAAATTAAGTAGTCTCACATATGCTTTCAAATTTAACAGGACTACTCCTAAATCAGGTTTAAAAGTTGGAACAAATTTAAAACCCTTTTTAAAAAGTGATACCTAACCACCTTCCAAGTTTTTATCTGTGTAATTATAGACAGAAAAACCTCCTTCTGTGATAACTTCACAATTTAAATCCTCAGTTTGTAGTACTGTTACTTCACTAGCAATATTAACATTCAAGTTTTGGCTATAAAAAATCCACCTTCTACAAGCTCAGCTTCTTCTGAATTTACACATTCATTAGAAGTTTCAAAAAGTTCAACATTTGCATCATTAAAATAGTTTAGGTCATTATTAGCTAGTATAACAGCACTATAGGCACTATTATCCAAGAAATTAGCATACAAGTCGCAGTCTAATACAGATAAACTATCTGTTAATATTGATGCTGCGCTTGTCTGAATCTGCCTCTGTTGCTGTTTTGGTAGTAGTGCTGTGGTTGCTGCTGACCCTGGTAACGCTCTTTTAAGCGTTCCGACCTGCGTAGTACTTGTTCTTCTAAAAAAGGCTTACCAAAATTATCATAATCCACATTTTCTCTGTTCTGTGTTTGAACGTTGTCATTATTTAAAACAACATCTCTATATCTTGTACTAACATTAGATGTACTACTTCTCTTAAATGCATCACATCGCTTGTAATCTCTAAAATGTGCATAGGCTCGGTTATTTGAATAATCATTGGTATCCCTATGTAATTTTTCGTTTTTAATATCGAGACCTTTGCTGACATATCTGTTAACGTCTGCTAATATGTTGTCCAATTTAAATTTGCTACACTCAAATAACAAGTCATTTCTTATACTGTTGTCAAGTGTTGTTAACAATTTACTTAATTCTGCTAACTTAAAATTATTATTTCTAATAGTCAACTTAATTAACTGTTTACCAACATCATCAAAAATTTTAGTTAATTAATTGAAAAATTCACTATCTTTGTCAAATCCAAAAGGTACCTTAAATACTCTTAAGTCCTTTTGGCATGGGAAAAAGTTTTTTGTAATCAAGCAGATATTTTGCAAGACTTAGGTCAAGCCCCAACTATTGTTTTTAGTAGGGGCAAGAATCTTAAAGACTATTTTGAGAGTGAAGTTTTATTTAGAAATTCTAAAATGAAAAAAAAAAAAAAAAAATGTGTTTTTTTGTAGATCTTGTAGATTTATTATGGACGGGACTTATGTTACAATAAAGGGATATAAAAGAACTATTAGATGTTAGATGTCCAGGGCACGCAAATTGCAACACTAAGTTAGTAATTTATGTAGCAACATGTTTATCATGCCAAGCATTCTATATTGGGAAGACTATTAGGAAGCTAAAGGAAAGAACAAATGAGCATGTTAGAGATAGTAAAAATAAAAAAGAAACCAATTCATTATATATGCATAGTAAAAACTGTCCAGATTTTAAGAGATTTCTTTTCTTTGTGATTGACAGGATCCCACAAAACATTGACAAAGAAGGTGATGTTAATGCACTGCTTGAGTTTAAAGAGTGTCTATGGCAACTTAGGTTAAACGCGTGTAGCAAGCCAGGAATAAATGAACACATTTCCATAGCTAGTTATTTAAAAATGAATTCCTTCAAAATCTAATGTTATTTTTAAATTGTTAACAATTTTATTATGTTAACTTTTTGATATTTATATTTATGTGTACATAATATATATATCTTTTAAAATACATTTTTAGAGTTATTAATTATATTAACAAGTATTTTTAATGTTAGTTGAGTGTGTGTTTAGTATTTTTATTGTTATGTCAAATACGACTTTAAATAATTTTTTAAAATGTTTTGAGGCATAATTTAATGAATAGTTATATGTTACAATTTATAATAACTTTTCAATGAACTACTATAAATTAATGTAATGTATATAATTTTTGTGTAGTTTTTTTATGTGAAGTTTTTATGTATGAAGTTCTAGTATGTGAATTTATTTGTTGTATACATATACACAAGTTATTTTCAAATGAATCTCAATTAAGTATTAAATATACACATTTTTAAATGTTTTTAGGTAATTAAACAATTGTAAGTAATTGATACAATTAGATATAGTATATAAATCAGCTGCTTTAATTTTAACATCACTCTGATGAAACCCGCGTTTGACGGGTGAAAGCGCTCAGTTTTTGGTTATATATTAAACCTTTTTCATTATATTCTGTGCGTTTCGTTATTTTTATTATTACAAGTTTACTGTTTCTTGTCTTATTAATAGAACAATGATGATCTGGAGGGAAGCAGAATGTAAGAAAATACAAATGTTGGTGGATATTGATGCAGAGAAAACATTTGATAGAGTAAGATGGGATTTAATGAGTAGAGAAGTGGAAGTGTTTGTATTCCCTGACACAATAATAAGGTCATTTAGGAGGATATATGAGGGAAGAGTGCTGAAAATTAAAGTGGGGGGGGGGGGTTCTTCTCTGATATGTTCTGTTTGAACAGAGGCACTAGGCAGGGGTGTCTTCTATTCCTGTTGTTATTTGCATTATATTCAGAACTATTGGCAAAAAAATAAAGGACTCCAAAATTCAAGGATAGAATTGGTATGGTAATCAAGATAAGTTGGCTTTATTTGAAGATTATATTATTTTGTTCCTGATAAAACCAGAAAAGGACATTTCAGTGTTATGGTACATTCTTAGACCATTTCAAGTCTATTTGGGATACAAAATTAATGAAGATAAAACAAATGCAATAGTATAAACTGTATACCCACACATGAATTGGTACAGCAATACACATAGTTATGGGGACATGATAAAATTAAGCAGTTAGGAGTATGAGTTAACAAGGATTCTGTTATGGATAAGTGGACAAGTGTTAAGGATTCTGTTAAGGATATGTGGGAATAGACTAAAGAAGTGCAATAACAAAAACTGAGAAACTGGAAACTATTTTATGGATATATATACCAATATACAAGCAGTGAAAATAATTTTAGTCCTTTAAATTTTATACACAAGTCGAACATATTTTTATCAACCAGAGGAGAAGTTGTGGATAGCAGTTAATAAAGAGTTTAAGGATTTAATCTGGGAGGAGAAGATGGCAAGAGTCAAATGGACTAAGCTGATTCTTCTAATAGAACAAGGTGGTTTGGGATTACCTGACTTGAAGGGGTATTTCAGGGCTATACAGGCTCCTATACATAGCACAAGCAAAAAATTATAATTCAGAGTAGAAAGGAATGATGACGAAACAGGTGGGCAGCTCAGGAAATAAGGAGAGACTGAGATTTTGGATATAGACCCTTAAGGAGTATAACTATAACCATATAGAATTTATAGATCTGCAATTGTGGGACTCCACACATATCTGCTGACCTCACAAGACCCAAATGTAGTGAAAGCTTTGAAACATGAGGAAAATAAATCTAAGATGACTTCTCTGCTTAATTTGTGTCAAGCAGAAATGGAAATTAAACCAGAAGTAGATAAAAATCAGGCAGCAACTGAATGTGCCAAAAAACAAAAGAAAGAATATAAGGTGAAGGATCAGATGAGAAGGCAAGAAGTGTGGAGTATGCTTAAATATAGTTGCAAGTATAGAAAACATCTGGAAGAACCTCATGTTGATCAGGAACAAACACAGGAATGGTTGAGGAGAGGAGAATTCAAACCAAAAGATGAAAGGTTAATATTGGCGGCCCAAGATAGTGGGCTACGTACACGTTGGTTTACAAAGGTCCATTGAACATGAAGGAGAAGAAGACAAATGTAGGTTTCATAAAACTGAATTGGAAAGAGTTGCACACCTCATTGGTGTTTGCGACATACTAATGGCAGAAGGACTGTATACTAAAAGATATAATAATGTGGTAAGAATGTTGCACTGGGGATTGTGCAAACATTATAGTATTGAAGTTGGTGAAAACACTGGAAACATGAGCCACAAAGCATCATAGAAAATTAAGAAGTCTACATCACATGGCATCATCCATTACCAAAGGTTCAAAAGATAGATGCTAGAAAACCAGATATAGTGGTCCAAGAAAAGAAGAGAAAAGTGGCGTTGATCAGTGAAATCGCCACACCCAGTAACTACAGTGTCTTGCGTACAGAGAGACACAAAGTCATAAAATATCAGGATTTGCAGGCAGAAACGAGAGCAATGTGGAAGAAAGATACCCAGTTTCAATAGTAGTAGGAGCAACAGGTCTTATAAAGAAAAGTCTACAGTCGTATTTAGATATGCTACCAAAACATGTAACTCCATACGAATTGCAGGAGTCATTACTGGGCACATTGCAGGTGCTGTGAAGAGCACTACTGGCTGATATCAGAGAGAGACTGGATCCTTTAAAGTGAGATAGCAGTGCTCTACAACTGAAAAAAAACAGCCTTCTTATTTGTCAAACTCTCACTAAAGGCAAATAGTTTAGTCCAAGGTACTTGGTGGCAGAAGGTGAGAGTAAGCCTGCCCAGACTGTGCTTTTATACCCACCTTCCCTTTTAACATTGATGCAAATGACCCAAACTCTTGTCACTGTTATAGTGTATCCTGCCTGCTCTGCTTACCTGTTCACCCAGATATCTCCACCCCTTGCATGTGTCAGCTGAAAAGAATGAGTGGCTGCTATTTTTCCTGCTAGACTGACACTGGACCATCTGCTTCATTAATTCTTTACTTTGAAGGTGTTAAACACAGCTTCTCCATGTCCATGTCACTGTTTTTTTACCTAGATTAGATAGCTGCAGCGTAGTGGTTTGTTTTTCACTGTGCGGCATAGCAGCTAGGAAACTGAGCCCCCCCCCCCTCACAGCTAACTATCTATTTTAGACCCGTATTATACCTCATACTGACAGTCATGGCCCCTCCATGATAAAAATCTGTTGCTTTCTTTTCTTTCATTTTAATTCAGATACCAGATAGAATGTTATTTATGTTTAAAGTCATTTCTTGACTTACTGATTGTTTTTTGGTGGTGGACTGATGGCAGACCGGTCCAACCTGCTCCTTTCGCCCTTGCTACGATCTGGCTTACGCCGCTCCCCTACCCTACCCCCATTCACACCCACCCCACTTTCATTTCCTTTATATCTAACTAAACTACATCCTTTTTCCTCCAGTAATCTCTCTCCCCACCTATCCTCACCCCTTCTGTCACTGTTCCCCTGCACTCACTCTCTCCCAGTCAACGCCTATCCCTCAGCTCTTTAGCCTTCCACCAAGCTACAACTTCCCTCCCTTACTACTCTATTTTTCTCCTATTATCGGTTATCCTCCTCCACTATGTTGCTGTGTCACTCATTACATCACTACACAATACTTGTATTCTTTCTCTACCTAGCCTATAATGCCACTGATATCCACTATCCAGACATTATTTCCTATTGCTCCCCAACACACACACACACACACCTCTCCTCTGCCTCAGTCTAAATCTTTTAGTCATATCATCCCTCTTTTCCTCTACAGTAACACTACCGTTCTCTTCTCTTTTAAATATATACACTCCACAAAGTCTCAGCTATCTATTTACAGGTATAACCAACTAATTGCCAAACTTAAAAGCTAGTACTGCACTCCTTAGCATATAGTAAACTCCAGTGTGATATCCATCCCAACCCAGGCCCAAACTATGACCTCCCTCCCTCCCTCCCTCCCTATCAGCAATTCCCCCTTGACTCCATTTCTTCTAATACATACCCAAATCTCTCTGGATCATCTCTACATACCTTACTACCTACAACATCCAATTCTGATCTTCTGATAACCAGAAATGTCATGAATAAAATCACCATATTCCATGCGCCTTAGCCACCTATTCTCCATACATAGCTGTCATAATTGAAACCTGGTTAAAGCCCCACATCAAGCACTCTGAGATCGCAGCTAATGGCTACAATATTATTAGACAGGATAGGCTAATCAAAAGAGGTGGGTGTGTGGCTATTATGTTTAAAGACTCTCTGATAATTATAAAAACTAACTGTACTCCCCCAGACACCCCCAATGCTGAAATCTTAACTACTCACCCAAATATTAATAATCACAAAACCATTAATAACCTAGCCATCTACCTGCCCCCAGGTAACAACCTACCCTTCATAGAATCCCTATTCTCTTAGTTTTTTGGCTGAAAGAGGAAGCAGACAATCATACTAGGGGACTTTAATTTGGACTTGCTATTCTGCTCCTTTAACTACCCTACCAACTTTATTAACCTATACAATTTCATACAAACTATTAACTATCCCACATGTACTGACAAACATTCCAAAAACAGTCATTATTTGACTGGATATTAACCAACAAACCTAACATGGGGTACTAGTCTGGATGACTACCAGCACACTAAGTGATCATGCCCTCACATTTCTAGTCAGAAAAAGAATTCACACCCAAACCTGCATTCCTTTCAAGTACATCCACAGTAAAAAAAAAAATTCTCCCTGACATATTGAATCAACTTCTTCAACACTGTGACTGGTCCCCCCTAAAAAACCTACAACTAGACCTTGCAGTTGAATACTTCAACACCAAAATTCTTGACATCTTAAATAATCTTGCCCCTTCCTGGAAAATTTGTCTCAAATCAAAACAATTACCATGGCTGTCTAATGATGCCAAACTTCTAATTAAACAAAGGGTTAGAGCCTGGTCACTATATCACACCACCAAAGATAAAAACAACTTCCCCCTATATCAACAGCTAAGAAACCAAGCTAAAAAACTAGTTAGCAGTGATAAAAAAAACTTACTTTGTAAATTGCCAACAAATTACCAGTACAACCCCCAAACATTTTGGCAAAACATCAACCACCTCCTTAACCCAAGGAAAACCTTCACCCCTACTCCTTTCACATCTAATTATTCTGAACCCTTAGTTTCACAGTTCAACTCTCACTTTAGCAACTTAATCACCTCCTTCCTAGACAATAAACAAAACCTACTCCTCTCAGTCCCCATCCCTACCATATTGAACACAAACCCTTCAAACCTATTCAAACCTCTTGTATAAAAAAACTCCTAAGTAAAATAAAACCCTGCTGTCTTGCTGCCGACCATCTACCCAATGAATTTCTAAAAGTAGCTGGATCTTCCATTGCCTACCCCATATCCATTCTAATCAGTTGCTCTATCTAAGAACAGTATGTGCCTCTCCTTTGGAAGATTTCTCACATCATACCTCTCCATAAGAGAGGCCCCTCTAAAGATATTTCAAACTACCGACCCATTGCCATCCTCTCTCCCATAGCAAAAATCCTAGAAAAATGTATACACCAACAACTCATGTTCCATCTCACCACTAACAATCTACTATCCATTTCTCAGCGTGGTTTCAGACCTAAACATAGTACTAACACAGCTCTAATAGCCTTCACTGATACTGTTCATCGCCTCAAAAATGAAGGCCAGCTAGTTTCTGCAATTTTCCTGGACATATCAAAAGCCTTTGACACCATATCTCACCAATTGCTACTCAACAAACTTGCAGCTTATAATCTAAGTTCATTATCCCTTACGTGGTTACACAGCTATCTGTCTAACCGAAAACAGGCTACAAAATGGGAGAACAAACTCTCCCCTCTACTACCATTAACCATTGGAGTACCCCAAGGTTTCATACTTGGTCCCCTCCTTTTTTTCTTATTTACCAACAACCTACATTCTGCCACCCAGCTTGCCACCGTCATCCAATATGCAGGCGACTCCTCTCTTATCTGCTCAGCTGTTTCCATGCAAGAATGTCCACAAAAAAATGCAAAAAGCTTTCCTAGACATTGAAAATTACCTCTATAACCATCAACTAATTTTAAATCCAAACAAAACTAAATGAATGATTTTCACAAACAAATCATCCAAGCACAGCTCTTTGCTTCTCTATATTCTCTCCTCTAATGGCACTAAGATTGAACCTACAAATGAGACCAAGCTCCTAGGAGTCATTACAGATAACAAACTGAAATTTGACAAACACATCTCACTATCAATCAAGAATGTTCACACAAAACTTGGAGCTCTATATAGGGCCAAACCATACCTCACAAACCAAGCCAGTCTAGCCACTGTTAGATCTCATTTACTTTTTACCCTACTCTACTGCTCACAGATCTTCACCAGTCTACGTAAGACTGACAATCACCTAGAATCCTGCTATAACAAAATAGCTAAGTTTGCCACCAATCAACCCCATAAAACTCACCATTGTTCTGTTCTTCAACTATCTAACTGGTTGGAATTACCAAACCTATTAAAACTAAACCAACTTACTTTTGTCCACAAAGTAATACATTACCCCAGCAATTCCCAGACTTTAACTGTAGATCTCTTAGCTCTTCTGATAAACTAATGCTAAAAGTTACCCAGTCTCATAACTATCATGGTGACTCCCTCTACTCACATAAAATAGCTATGGGCTGGAATGCTGTTCCTCAGCACATCCAAAACAGCTCCAACATATCCTCATTTCAAAAAAGCCTAAGAGTGTATCTCAATAGCAAATGTCTCTGCCCCTGTAATGCTCCTAGCTAGTTGGCTTTCTCCTATTACTTCACATCCCTTTTTCCTCACATACCACTTTTCTCTTTTAAGCAACTAGTGCTTACAAGCCCTTGTTGTTTCCTTTTTTCAGATGGGCACAGCTCTTTCTCTGCTAGAGCTTGTACACTTCTATATTGTTATTAATATGTGTGGTAGTGACATATGTAACTACTTTTCATCTCTTATAATTACTGGCAGTTTTTTGCGTTTTATGACTACTTGTTCTATCTTATTTAACTTTGTTAAATTTTGTTTGTATTAACTAATTGCACTGTTCTGGAGAGCTTTTCCCCGGGTCTTTGGTGAAAACGGGCTACTTGCCCAGTCGGACTCTACCCGGTTAACAAATGTAAATAAATAAATAAAATAAATAAATAAATAAAATAAATACCAATGTCATGAACTTTAATTGTACTTTGACTTAGGAATGGGGTCCATTCCTGTCATGGTATTAGAAACCCAAAAGACTAGGAGAAATTACAAAAAAATGTTATAGTCAGAAAGTATTCTAAGATTCTTACTAAGTGAACATGGGAATGGAGAAAGGAAATTTCTGCCAATAGGGGTGACTGCAGTTAGGGGTGTAGAGAATTGGCAAGAGGGGGCTGGAATTCATTGGAGAAAATTGGCAAGGTAACCAAAGTATTGGGGGCAATGAATTAGAGAGGGAAATGTAATAGAATGGGAAGAAGCCAAGAATGCATTTGAACTTCAGCCTCGAAATTGCCTTCTGTATCAAAGATTGATATCAGAGTATAGGCAAAGAGAAAGGAATAGTGTGATCCTAAGTGCTGGTAGATTTTTTTAATAGAATCTAGAACAGAAGCTGTTGTTAAAAAGAGATAATTAGTAGGCCAATTAAACTATTGCATAATAAGTATAGGAATTAATCAGAGGAGGTTAGAAAGGATTGGGAACAATAGACTGCATAAACAATTTACAAATAAACAATGTATGTATAGCTCCCAAATATGCAACAACTTCTATAAGATTTAGGATTTACTTGGAAGTGTTTGCATAGGTATTTCTATACCACAAGCAGACTCCAGAGAATTTTTCCTCTGGTAGATTGCAAATGAGGTGAGGTGGAGATGAAAGAGGTAATTAGGAGCATAATGTTTGTGAATGCAATGAGTTGGCAGACTTAAAAATTCTCAGCAGACTACTCTGTCAAAAATACAGCTGAGGAAATTGATGTAACTAACAAAATAATTTTTTTGAGCTGTGATACAGAGTCGGAATTGCCTAGACATAGTAAGGCCTTGCTGAGTTTAATTCTTGTGGCTGCTAAAAAAATCAATTACCAAAAAATGGGAATCAAAGTCTAAACCAACTGTACTAGAAGCAGTGAATATGGTAACAGGGATAAAAGAACTGGAGGTGGAATCTTTAGAAAAGAGTAAGAGCAAATTACATAGATAAAATGGGAATTTGGGGAACATTGCATGCAGAATGATGTTTTGGAGGAGGAATGAGTTTTAAGGGTAGGCAGGGATTGAATGAGTTATGCAGTGTTCTAATGACAATGACTGTATAGAAGATTTGTGATGTATTATGTTTGCAACTGAAAATATGTCAGTGTGGTTTGTTTGCATTTACATAAATGTATGATTGCCTATGTCATAAGTGATGATACAATAAAGATGGTTTCTGTTTTTAAGTCAACATTTCTGAGCTGACTTATTTTTAGTATTGATTTGTCCATTTTGATGACTAATGATGCCACATTTATTGACAGCAAAGGAGAGACCATTAGTACTGTACTAGGTGTGTTTTGGAGAACTTGATAGTCTTTTTACTGAAGTAATCATGTTACTCAGTTTGTATTCATCAGCATATTTGTAATGCATAGTTCATTCCCACTTCAGTGCCTAAAATCATATTAGTCTTGCAATGCCAGAATAATGAGCTTGCAACGGCAGGCAGCTAGTCATTTTCATTCACAGACAGACCCACCAGTTGTAAATGCTCTATCTGTGCATGTTGGGTGTCAAGTTTTAAGTAGTCCATCTTACATGTCACAAATGCACACTAGTCCTGTAAAGCCAGATAGTAAATCTGAGTAAATAATAATAGCTTGAGTTACTTTCATTCAGCAAACTCCAGTTCCAGAGTTCTCACCGTCTTACTTCCAGAGAGAATCGGGGACAAATCAAAAAATAATGAGACACTTTTTAAAATTTATTTTATTTATTTATTTATTTAACATTTGTTGACCGGGAAAGTCCAACTAGGTTCCATAGATCCTGTTTTCAGCGGAGGCCCGGGGAGAAATGCTCTAGAAGCATGTCTTTAGAATGTGGGAGGAAACCCCCACAATATAAAATAAAATATTAGTACTGTTAACATAAGGAGTTGACAGAATAAGAAAATGTGAAAATGTGAGTTGGGAGGGTGGCCTAATGGTTAAGTTGTTTACCTTACAAACACAAGGTGCAGGGTTTGAGCCTCACAAGAGATAATTGGCTAGGCTTAAAATGGCTCGCAAGGGCAGTTAGTTTAGAGGGTGGGAGGATGACATAATGGTTAAGGTGTTTACATTAAAGACACAAGGTACAGGGTTTGATTCTCACATGGGGTAACTGGCTAGACTTCAAATGGCCCAAAGGGACAGTTAGCCTAGTACTAACCTATGAACATGTATTTTCTGAAGTAAAAGAACTCTGTAGCTATAATTATTAGGTGTGGTCTGCCTCCTTTTCCCCCAAAATTGGGGACAGGGAAGAGGTATGCCCAACCACTACCCAACAGTGGTAGCCATGCATTCTAATGGCCATGAACAAGTTGCCACATGTTAAATTATTCCAAGCTGCTCCACACTAATCCAAATATATTGTAGAAAATATCAGGATGATCGCTACCAGCATCACAAAATAATAATAATAATAATAATGCTTACCTAGTGATGACTATATCTTGCAAACATCATTCTTCTGAACTAAACTGTCCAGAATTCTGCAGAATGTCCCATCTCACAAGATACAGCAAATCTGTAAAGCCAGGCATTACAAATATATATAAAAAGCATCACATTGATGCAGATGTTCAGTCCTGTGAGTGCTACAGCTTCATGCTTATATTTGAATGTTGTGAGGTCCCTGTTTCTCGACTTCGAAATGCTCATTTAACATGACATTGCCTGTAGCACCTCTCTTCTGGGGCATCCATCAAGCTGTGGGCTTGTTTTGTTCAAGCAAATATTATTCATTGTTTCTTTGCTCTAAAAATAAATGTATTTTGTTGCTGTTAAATGTAAATAAACAAATAAATTGGAAAGAGGTCCCTTTCAAGCATAGCACCCTAGGTGGTCACCTAGCTGGCATAACGTATAAGGCCAGCAATGCTAATACCAGCCTTCCAGACTCCATTGGTCCTGCTGATATGGGCAACTTGCACTCCTTAACTACTCTAGGTAACACCCACCATCATTTTGCTTGCTTTCTTTGTCCGCACTACTGAAAGCATGGTTGAGGCTTCCTTAAAAAATAAAGTGTAATGGTGGCAGTGGGATGGATAACATACCTGGTAAGTTATTTAAACATATAAGCTCCCATTGGTTGCCCTACTAACTATATTTTTAATAATCTTTTACAAAAAATGCATTGTTCCGTCTTCCTGGAAAAAGATTAACATTATTCCAGCTTAAGAAAGTTGTTCATTGGACAGTCACCATTCAATCAGTTTAACTTACTTGTTCTGAAAATACTTTGAATGATGCCTTTTGAACATACTTGTGGGCAATTCCGGGCATAGTGTTGTGTTAAAAATCCATTAACATGGCTTATGAAAAATTGTTCTACATGCACTTGCCTTGTCAGTTTTATGGTCATGATTGCAGGGATGTAGATAATGGACTGGGTGTTACTGGAGTATATTTTGATATATCCAAAGCATTCAGTTGAGTTCACATTCTGTTTTTATAAAATGCATTATGTATGAAAACGTTTGTTTGAGATGGCTTAGCTCATGGCTTTCTAGCAGGCAGTTTAATGTAAAAAATTTGCAGGCATTCGCATTGGGCTGATGTTCACTCAGGGTTCTATTTTAGGTCTTGCACTTTTCAACATGGTATTCTCTTTTCATCTTACACATTTGGATTACGAAATATGTAATGAAATGAATGGGGAAGCAGTAATCCAAGCTTTAAAAAATGCAGAACAGGATAAATGAAATATATGAGGCTCTGTTATTAGGGAAGTCATGAAATATAGGGGGGAAGTTAATAAAGTCTGCACGGACTTTTTTCTGTGTAGGCATAATGGCATGCTGCTTACACAAAAGTAAGCAGGTGTGCAATCCAGTAAAGAGAGTTGGGTGGCACGCACACACATGCGCCTACACAGAAGTATCCATGGCATGCAAATCACCTGATAAGCAGGTGAATTGCATGCAAATGAGGGAGTTAGAATGATCCAGGAAGCAGATTTGCAGTCCTGCAGACCTCTTGTTGGTAGTCGTACTGTACACGGAAAAATTCAGTGTACAGGATATAAAACAGACAACAGGAGCTGTATAGGTACAGTATGATGGGCAGAAATAGCATAGCAGACACAGATATGGCCAAAGCTATCCACCTTGTGTTCACAACCATATGGAACATAATTTAAAATATATATATGTATTTTAATAATTGGGGCATGTTTGCACAGTGTGCTGCACTGCGCAAACATGCTCTTATGAAAAAAAAAATTAAAAAGTGTAAAAACTAAATTTATTAGTATGTGACAGTAATGTGTTATATGACCCTGCGTGGAATATCTACAATGGTGGAATGGTTCTGTTGCTAAGGAGGCAAAGCCTGGAACCGTGTTGTTTCCAGGTTGTGTGCATGGATCCCTATACAAATGAGCCGGGGTTACTGAATAGCGCAAATGGATGTCCATGTCTGCATATCTCTTCCTTGTAGGCACAGACCTGTGTTGGTGTCTACAGAAGAGGTAACTGACATCAAGGGTGTGTGTCTAAGAACTTGTAAGCTCATTGGAGCTCAGAGGCACCTGTTTATGCGTTGTGGTGCTTTGCTGAGCGGGGGGGGGTGTGTACAGTGTCTGCTCAGCTCTGTTTGCCTTCGGAGTGCATGTGTCATCGTGTTTGAGCATGTTTGCGCGGTATGCCGCCATGCTGAGAGTGACCTTGCATGGGGGCATGTACACTGAGTGCTGAGCACTGTTTACTTTTGTGGTCCGTGTTTGCGTGGCATGCTGCAGTGCTTAGCGAAGAAAGGTGTCCAAAAAAAATTGGCTGAGAAAGGCAATGATATATTAATTACTAATGACCCCTGTTTCACTTAAACTAGGGCCATTAGCAGTCCTTAATGATGTACTTGGCAGGTAGAATGCATTATAGGTAGCCAGTCACAAAGGCTGCACCTACAGCAGATGACTATAAAGGTTGCATACACCCTACAATCTGATTTCACCCCCATACTCTGCACCAGTGGAGTACAGACTTGGGACTTTTAACTGAAGAAATGCTAGGGGCTGCTGCCGGTCTGCTACATATGTATGTGTTAGATGCTGAGGTCAATACTGCTGCCACTGCTGCTGCTAACCATAGGCCTAGACTGAGAAGGAGAAGAGTGTTCAGGCCCAGGGTAACCTTCCAGGAACTACATGAGCTGGAGATTGTAGAGTGCTACAGGGTGGACAGGGACATACTACAGGAACTTACTGAGCTCTGCTGACCTCAACTCAGGCCCAGAGCAAACAGAGGGGAACTCATCCCAGTGAAAATGGTATGTGTAGCTCTTAGGATTCTAGCTACAGGTACTTTCCAAAGACCAACTGGGTATATGATGGAGGTCTCACAGGCATCAGCATCAAGGATACTCCACCAGTTCCTGGATACCATGCTGCCACATGCCAGTGAGCACATTTATTTGCCCGTCACCCCTGAGGAGAAGGCCAACAGTATGCAACACTTCTATCATGTAGCACACTACCCTAAGGTACTGGGTGCCATAGATTGCACTCATGTACACATCAAGGCACCACCCGGTGAGGAGGGTAGAATCTACTTCAACCGCAAGGGGTATCACTCCATCAACTGCCAGGTCATGTGCAATGCCAAGGGCATTATCATGAATGTGTGTGCTGGCAGCCCTGGCAGTTATCATGACTCCCATATCTGACACGCATCACAGCTGTACCAGATGTTTGCTGGGGGGCATCCCACATGACCATTTACTGGAGGATGCTGGCTATACACTAGAACCCTTGATGATGACACCCATCAGAAATGCACACAGCCACCGAAGAACACCATAATGAGGCACACGCACAAACTAGGAACACCATAGAGCGTGTATTTGGGCTGCTGATGTCACGGTTTCGGTGCCTCGATATATCTGGTGGAGCCCTGCAGTACTCTTCAGTCACATGTGCACAGATGTTAACAGTATGTCCCATGCTATATAATGTGATCCTGCAGAAACAGTTGCAACAGGATCAGCAAAAGGAAAGGATACACAGACCCCCACCAGTGCCTAGGTCACCACAGCCACACTCACAGGGGGACTCTGAGGAGAAAACCCCTGAGGTTGTTCCTTCAGGCAGACATAGGCATGCCCAGTATGCTTTGGCCTTGTCCAAGAGAAAACGCAAAGCACATACACTGACAACCTATGGCCCTAGGGGCTAACACCTTACTCCGACTCGCATACATCTTAGTACAAATAATGCTAACCAGCCCACACCACCTGTACCTCACCATGTATTGGCTGTGTACTGCGTGCATCAGACAGAGTCAGCCCCGAACTACAGGTCTGTCAACTGCTGGATTTGCAAGCTAAGTCACACACCTATTCACCACTTGTAAGGGGTACTAGAATATGGTAACATATGTATGAACCTGCTGCATGTATGCAAGGGAATATAATGGGCAACTGGGCTACTTGGAGAAATCTAACAGCCACTTGGGACAACAGGTACTCTGTCCAATAGTATGTGCTCCATAAAATGCACTTGGACCCATGGGTAAAAAATCCACTACATTAGTCAAAGGAGATGACAAACAGTGGGGTCACACGACAGTTGCACGATTGTCTATGCTAGCAGAACATGGGCTGCTCGTCCCTTACCCCCAACACATCAGTGTA
The DNA here is from genome assembly GCF_019279795.1 of Protopterus annectens. Lineage (NCBI taxonomy): Eukaryota > Metazoa > Chordata > Ceratodontiformes > Protopteridae > Protopterus > Protopterus annectens. The sequence goes on from NC_056726.1 coordinate 800,782,036, forward strand.
CCCATACAACTGCTGTAACAGTAATTCTGAAATGATATATCATCAGGCCAGCCAATTCCATGGCTGTGACATAAAAACTAGCCACATGTTCTGTGTCTCATGTAATGCAGGTGTGGCAATGTATGTCTGTTCGCTGTTATGTGTGCGATGAATGACACATCCCTGTCTGACAGCCTGTGTGGCTCAGTAGGCTAGGGACATTAGCATGGGTGATGATGTTGATGGTTTGAATCTGACAGTATCCATATCTTTTGCATGTGAGGTAGTCGTATGGTGGTATTCCCACAGACTGTCATACACCTCAGTCTGTTAGTGCATAAAAGTTGGACAAAGCCAGAGACAATGGGGGAACAAAGGGCCAGAACTAGAGACAGATATTCATATGCTCTGATTAACCTAGAAGGTGGCTAGTACAAAAGCGGGTTGCATCAGTAAAGAATATCTGAAGGATGTAAAGTCCAACACTCAAATGTTTGTCTGAAGTTAGTACTATTCACTCACTGCATTATACAATATGCACCAGAACACCACAAATGTATGTGGAATAAGGCAGACATATGGGCTGAAACACTGGCCATTATGAAAAAAACATGCAGACTGTCACCCTGTATATGGTGTTACATTATGTACCCCAGTTACATATTAATTACAGCACACAGCCGGGGAATGCTGTGGACAATGTCAGGGAACTGTTGTACTGTGGAAATAGGTGCAGCTGCCAATGTCTATAGCACACAAAATCCCAGCCTAGAGTGCAGGTAGCACTGGCCTGGAGTCATCTTGTAAGTACTGACAGGCCCAATGAGCATGCTCCTACACTTAGCTAACTTGAGCGCAAGTCTGTTGCCTCTTCATCACAAAGACATGCTATGTGGACATATGTCTGTACAGACAACTACCTATACATATCTACTTGCAACTACACAAAAGAATAAGTGAAAAAACAACAAAATAACCAACAGTACCAAAGAGTATAAAAATTTAATAAAAATCCTTAGCACCTCGGCCAATAGGCCTATTGGCCGTGGCACTAAGGATTTTTATTAAATTTTTATGCACTTTGGTGCCGTTGGCTATTTTGTTGTGTTTTACCTATACATATCTGTCTGACCCTATCCTCTTCATACATGTATATTACAATGATGCATAGATTCTCCTCATGTATCTACATAACTCATATAGATAGCGTAAACACACAGCAACATTTACAGAGACATCGCTGTTATACACATTTTTATATATATATATATATATATATATATATATATATATGTGTGTGTGTGTGTGTGTGTGTGTGCATATATAAAATGCTGAGGTTATTTGCACTCACACATCAAAACAGTTGCCCAAAGGAACCAAACCAAGGCTGCGACAGTACATAATCCTCTCACTCAGAGACCCCTGTGCCTGTGGAATGCCACCTTGTAGACAGTTGTACTGTACAATGGTTCAATGCATACCTTGGACAGGTCATATTGTCCCTGGCCACATGTTTGCCTATCTAACTGCAACCAGCCACATATGGCCATACTGCTAACTGTACAAACATAGCAGGGATAGTGACAGGTTTCCCACTCCTAGGACACTAGATAACAATAACAGTACCAAGCAGTATCACTCTGCAAGCCACACATGCTGTCTAACACAAGGCTACTTTGCGTACTCCACAAGTACTGTGCCTGCAATCACATATACAACAGATGTAGCCCGTGGAGCATGCGATACGTACTGCAAGCTATAGTATGCAATAGTAGATAGATAGGGGTTTTAATCTCACATCAGCCAACTGAGTGTGTGTGTCTGGAAATATATCTCCTTGCAGGACTACCGACAAGCCTGTATGGGCTATCCCTGTGCAATAGTTATGCATTTTATGCCCTGTAACTAGCTGCTGGCTCCTACATTGCCCTCCTCTACAAGTTCTGCTGATATCATCCACCTTAAGAGCACTGATTGACAGTCTAATATCACATGAACTCCATGGTGCATTCAATAAGTACTGCGAGCTGTAGTATATAGTGCGAGGTAGGTAGGGGATCCTAATCTCGCATCAGTCAACTGTGTGTGTGTGTGTGTGTGTGTGTGTGTGTGTGTGTGTGTGCGAGCATGTGCACTCCCCTGAAAATATATCCCCTTTAAGCCCTTTAGACAAGCCCGTATGGGCTGTCCCAGTGCAATGGTTATGCATTTTATGGCCCTGTAACTAGCTGCTGGCCTTTACATTTCCCTCCTCTACAAGGCCTGCTGATGTCATCCACCTTAATAGTGCTGGCTGACAGTCTAACATCAGATATATTCTGGGGCACATGCAATAAGTACTGCGAACTATAGTGTGTAATAGTAGATAGGAAGGGATTCTGTACTCACAGCAGCCAACTCATGTATGTGCGTTTGTACGTGTGTGTGTGTGTGTGTGTGTGTAAATATATCCCGGATGAAGTGCTACATACATGCCCATATGGGCTATCCCTATGCAATGGTTATGCACTTTTTGGCCCTGTGACTAGCTGCTGGCCCTAAATTGCTCTCCTATACATAATCATAACGGATGTCTGCCACCTGTCTTACCCGGACACAGGATATTTGTAGACGTGTCAACTCCATCACCACACCTCTAGATTTGTATGTTCGGAAAACCCAGGTGACATGTAGCAAGGGTAGCAGACCTTATAAAGTATGAATGTATGAATACACTGACTGCCCCCATTGTCCCTGATAGACTGTTCGACACATATGCATCTAGGGAGCCATGCACATATACTGCTGTATCTTGCTAACGTCATATTTCTGCTGTGCTGCCATGCCATCCTCTGCCGCTGAATTGCCGCCATGTGTCCATAGTGTATCCCCTCAGACTCCTGGAACAAAAATATACACAGGTCAGTGACACAGATGTCATTCTGTAACACTACTAACAGTCCAACAACATGCAACAAAGATACACAAAGTGTGATGTGTAGTCATGACATATGCCAGCATACAGTACCTGTTGTGTTCCACAATAAGTGGCATGGCAAAACAATACTGCACTACACTACACGTCGAGTAATATAAACATCTTGTCCATCAGACACATAGCAGGATTTCCCTGAATCGTTAGCATGGATGGCAGGGATGTGGTACGGGTATCACATGCACAGGGTGTGGTGTGGGGGTGCTGGAGGCCTAGGTTGTGGCAAACAGTTGACAGCATGTGTGTGAGTCAGGAGGGGTGCAGGTGAGATGGGCCATGAAGAGGTGCTGTGTGTGTCTGTAGGTGACCTGCATGTGACAGTGGTGTTTGAGTGTGTGCGTGTATACAGTCAAGCCCAGTGTTAGCCCTACACATGTTTATGTTGGACAGCTGTGGACTGTACATGGTAGAGTGGACAGTTCACCATCTCCGGCCACGAACATGGGAACTGGCTCTGCCAGGAGTAGCACTGCCACCACCATGCCCAAGGCCAGATGCAGTGCTAGTACTTGACAGTGGCTGCAAAATGCTGGGGCTGTGTCCCTCACAGGACCTCCCAGGACTACGTGCCCATAGCCTGCCGCATTGTGGTGTGGACAGCACACTTCCCTCTCTAAAGCTGGAGATACTGCCACTACATGAGTGTAACTGTGCACTGCCACGTGGACTCTCAGCAGATGGTGTTGCTGACCACTTGTCCGATCCCCAACTCCAACCAAATGTTCCAGCACAGACAATGTGCAGTCCAAGACAGACACTGTCTCAGCCCTCCGTTTGTCCAATGCATCAGTGAACTGATCCAGGGTGTCCCCAATGCGATGGAGGCAATCATGGATGTTAGACTGTGCTGCGTCCATAACCCTAAGCATCCATCCAGTGTTGCTTTCAGAATGTGCCTGTGCTTCCATGATGACCCAAAACATGCACCAAGTGACCCTTTATTTTTTATTTATTTATTTATTTATTTATTTTACATTTGTTGACCGGGCTAGTCTAGCTGGATATATGTCCATTTTCAGTAGAGGCCCGGGGAGAAAAGCTATAGAAAGTTAAGTACAATAGACAATAGACAAAGACAAAGATAGGTACAGCATAATTAATGCTAAAAACAGGGCAATTGAATAGAGGTAGTACATGAAAATAGTCAAATACATAGAAAATACACCAATCATTTAAAGTGGAAATTTTTTTTTTTTTTTTTTTTGCAACACACGGTGAAATACATAAGCCTCAAATGTAATAGAGGTAGAGCTATCAATGTTACAGAGAGGCTTAGATTATAGGAAGTCTGGCAGAAGAAAAGGTAGGGAGGTGGAAAAAGAGTTAATCAGGGTTAGTGCAAGAGCATAGCCAGTGTTTGTTGAGATGAATTTTTAGCTGTGTTTTAAAAAGCGGAAGAGAGGACAAATAAAGGATTTCTGAGGGAAGTTTATTCCATATTTTGCCAATTGAGTTGGAAAAGAGACAGTCACCTGCAGAATTATTGGGTTTGGTTATATTTATCCATAGTTTATTGGAAGAGCATAAATGTTTCAGGTTATTGTATGGTGAGATGAGGCTAGAGAGTATAGGTGTTTTGGTTGGTTGGTATAGGATCTTATGAGCTATTATGAGTTGTTGCAGTGTAAGTAGGTTCTGAAATTCCAACCATCCTAGATTTCTTAGATTCAGACAGTGGTGGGTTTTGTAAGGAGATCCTGTGGCAAATCGAGCAATATTATGGAAAGATGTTGCTAGTTTATTGAGGCTGTTTTTGGAGAGATTAGTGTATATGGGGGAAGCATATAGAAGGGTAGAGATTAGGTGTGATCTGGCTAAGGTGGTCCTTGCTTCAGGTGAAAGGAAGGGTTTTATTCTATAAAGGGATCCAATTTTTTTATTAACTAATTTTATTGTGTTATTGATGTGAGTGTCAAAGATGAGATTATTATCAATAGTAATACCTAATAGTTTGGTTGTTGAATCAGGAGAGATGAGAGTGCTATCCATGGCAGAAATAGTGAAGTTTAGTGGGGTAGATCTACGGGAAGGTGAGAATAATAGTAATTTGGTTTTCTTAGGATTAAGGAGTAGGCAGCGATTAGAGAACCATTGTTCAACAGTGGTAAAAGCTTTTTGAGTGATTGACTGTAGTTCAGTTTGTGACTTAGCAGTGCAGATAATAGTAGAGTCGTCTGCATATTGTATGCAGGTTGTATGTGGGATAGCTACTTGGAGGTCATTAATAAAGATGGAAAATAGAAGGGGGCCTAAGATAGAGCCTTGAGGTACTCCTAGAGAGATAGGGAGGAGGTTGGATAGTGCATTTTTCCAAAGAACTGCTTGTTGGCGGTCTTCTAGGTAGGATGTAAACCATGTTAATGAAAGAGGATCAAGTGAGAGAGATTTTAGTATGTGCAGAAGAAGTTTATGGTTTACCATGTCAAAAGCTTTTGATAAGGCTATGAAGATAGAGGATGAAAGGTAATTATTGTTTTGGTTAAAGTTAATGGAGTTGGTAAAGGAGAGAAGAGCAGTGGTAGTATTGTGGGAGGGTCTAAAACCATGCTGACAGTTTGCAAGTAGGTTGTTTTTCAGAAGGTTATTCAGTAGTTGCTTATGGATACATTTTTCCATGATTTTAGCTATTGGAGATAGGAGAGCTATAGGACGAAAGTTAGAGAAGTCATTAGACTTACCACCTTTGTGAAGTGGGATGATGTGAGATATTTTCCAGATAGAGGGGAAAATACCTTCGATTAAGGATCTATTTATCAGAATAGAGATGGGGTAGGCAATAGTTTTGGCAGATATTTTCAAGAATTCAGCAGGAAGCTTGTCTGCAGAAGGAGTAGATGGTTTTAGTTTTTGGAACAATGATAAGATATAGGAGGTAGGTATGGGTTGAAGGTGAAAGGAAGGAGGGTGATTTAGGGAAGGTGAGAGTAGCTTAGAGGTATCAGGAGAGAGATGACTGGCTAGAGTTTGAATAGTATTAGTAAAGAATAAGTTAAAGTTGTTAGCTGTTTGTATGAGATTCTCTGGGTTGCAGTCCTGTGGGTTAGGTGTGATAGACTGGCCAGGGGACAAGAGATTATTGATGCTGGTCCAGAATTTTTTTGGATCTTTTTTGGTGGTTTGTTGTAATTGAAGGTAATAGTTCCTTTTGTCTAGAAGGATAGCTTTTTTAGTACTGTTTCTAAGTTCTTTGAAGTTTTGGTGGTCAGTTACATTCTTAGTGGTACGCCATTTAGACCACAATTTGTCTCTGAGGATAATTTTTTGCTTGGTGTTATTGGTTAGCCAGGGTGCTGCTTTAGCTTTGGTTCTGATGGTGTGACTTGGGGCATAATGATCCAGGATAGATAAGAATGTGGAATTAAAATATTCTACAGCTTCATTAAGATGGAGATTTTTTAGAGGGGACCAATTACATTGTGATAATACAGCTATAAATTTGTAAATTATAAATTTGCATCTGCAACAGGTGGTGGATGGACAGCAATCCTCCTATATGCACCCCTGTCAATCCGCCTGTGTGGGACCTCACCAGCTCTCTGGCTATGGCCAGTGTCTACACTCATTGATGCCATTGTTGCTACACTGTCCTATTCAGTATTGCCACCCTCTGACTGTCCATTATCTGTGGCCTCTGGGGACTGGGTATGTGTGGGCATACTGACTATGTGCAGTGACAATGAGGACAGAAGAGGGATGTCAACCCTCTGGGAAAGATTCAACCCCCAACAACCCCAGCTGTGCTTCACTATGGCCACCATAATCATCAGAGTCTGATGAGACACTGACATCAGGTTGTAAGGGGAGGCAGACTCCAACCTCCTGGTCACATGTGAAAACCAAGATAAAAGCAGTGTATTACTACCTGCACTTTTATGTATGGTGATCCACACATACTCATACAAATGAGGATCCACAGCTGCATTACCAGTCTCATATAATCTCATCTCCGCTCCCATGCACATCAAACAACCTCACACCAATGTACACAGACAAGTCAAGCCCATTATGACATGCACTTCAGCCACATCCAGGTAAAGTTGCCAGTACAATCCACCTGTAAGGTATGCAGTATGACACTATACATGGTAGAACTACACATAAAACCCAATACACCTATTTTGAGAATGATGTGTCAGTACTATGTAACATCTCCCTTTTGTGTTTGAACAGGCATCTTGGAGTAATTGCCTCATGTATACCAGGCTGTGTAGCCACTCATAACTATACATACCTGTGACTAACCAGACTATGAACTGCAGTTAACTGTTCCAGATTGCAACATACAGATATTCTACCCTGGTTAAACACAACATTTGTACATAGAGCAATATGGCAGCCCTTACCTTTCATAGGGTATATATGATCCATAAAAACAGTGTCACACTTATCAGGAACAGGACCACGGACTTGGGTTACATGTGACGGACCTATGAAAAGGTGAGGGAGAGGTTTTGTCAACACCACCAACGGCTGCAACACTATAAGGTAATATGTGCACATATATCCACATGTATAGTAGCTACTGTGATACTATCTATATTGCTGACATTCTGAGAATGTGTGCACAACTGAGTATACACCCTAACACCCATGTACAAGTGTGTACAGCCTGTCACAATGACTGATACGGTATTACACTGGTGAATACAGTATGGTTACCCGGACGCTCCTCTGCTGTGGACACTGTGGCACCCACCTTCACAGTGTATGGTGTGATGGATGCCTGGGAGCTGTCATGTGTACCTGGGTTCACCAGGAATTCCTCTGTGGCTGAGAGTGGTTGTTCAGTCACAGGCCCTCCACTGGTGGTGGCGCCATCCCTGGCAACAGCAGCTGCCCTTTTTCATGCAGCATTCAGCATGTCTGTGGCCCAGTGTTGGACCTGCTCATAGGTCTTGTCCTGTTGGCCAATCTGACTGACATCCCACACAAGGTCTACCCACAGTGCTGCCCACTGCTCCCATTTATGCCTCCTCCTGGACAACAAAATCTGATGGTGCAGTCTCAGTCCATCCACTATAATGTAATTCTCCGCATCTGTGAAGGGGGCATGTCTTCTACAGTACATGTTTCCTGAAAGACAGCAAAAGGGGAGCACATTACAGGACCAGATACTTGGATGTCTACTATATACAGATCCAGCACACCCATAATGGCCTGCACTATCCACTGCTCCCTCACACGTCATACCCTACAGTCTGGCAACACTCTAGATGTGTGGAAACCACCAAGATAGGGTATGTCTCTGTGTGCCATGACAGATTCTGCTGTATGTTCCAACACCCAGCACTGCAGTCTACTGTGGTGTGTCCCCTATGGGCATAGTCCCACTGATGTGTCATATGGCCACTGCCAGAGAAGTAACAGTGTGCTACGACAACAACTATATGGGGACAGTCCAGCAGCAACAGTGTGCCACAATGACAGAAAACAATGCAAACCTGCTATAGTATACATTCCCTGTAAGCACCATACCTCTCACGTATACAGATGTTTGTAGAATGTCAGGATATTTGCCTCATAGTTTTGGTCATCTCCACACAAACTTGTGGATTTCTGATAAATATTTAAACACTGTTGCTGAATTTGGGCCTTGGTCCCCCCATAAATTATGGCTTTGTACTGCTTAAGAGGTTGACAAGTATGTTAGGCATAGCCATCAACCATACCTCTCAACTACTTGGAGCAAAAACTCTGAACAAAGCCATAAATAAAAGTGGGAGAAAGGCCCAAAAATAGGGACAAGTTTTACGTAATGTTCTTACAAACTTAGAAAGTTCATAGAATAACAGGTTTTGCATTAGCATGACTTTTCTGAAGGATATGAAGTCTAAAACTCAAATTTCTGTCATTATTTTCTAACTTCAGTCTTTAATGATTTGCCCCTAATTTGCCAGAAAACTACAATTGCATGAAAAATGGACCAAAAATATGAGGTGAAAATCTGGATAATATGCGAAAATCTGTACAGTTGACAGGTGTACCATCAACCCAACAAGGACATATGCCAGAAGAAACAGGGACTTAGCCAGAGTACATCAGGGATATTCAGGGACACTTTTAAAATGTTAGAACTATGTATGTGAGACAGTGAGTGAATGAGGGAGGTGAATTACAGTACATCATTTGACGTTACAGGAGTGTACACCCTTACTCATTTTCATACTGTATTATGTGTAATCCAGTAGCTTTCCTATAACAGCCAACCATTGTAGGAGGAATTGACAGAGACAGAGCTGAGATGTGATTGAAATCAGGGACAGTTGAGAGGCATGCCTGTAGATGTAGGACAGCATAGTTTCACTGACATGTCATTACCATAGATCTAAGACAGGCTTACTGTTGTAATCTCTATTCCCCATACCTCCATCATCCCAACTGCATCCTGTTATATGGAGAAATCTATTACATACCTGGTGGAGTACAATATTCCTTTTGTGAACTTTGCTTCTGGTAATCTTTTGGAATTGCTCTCTCTGTGTGTGTTAAGTCTCATACAGACCTATTCCCCATAAGCAGCTGCTTGCCTTTTTAAGAAACAGCTCATTAGCAGGTAATTGCCTCATCTGTGACTTAGAACTGCTAATTGCGACCAAAACAGCTGAAATGCACTATCATTGGCCAATGACATGCTACCACAGTGCAATATATAAGGCCTTCATGTAGACGTCGGCTCCTTTCTTAGTTGTTAAGATGGAGATTACTGAGGTGTGGAGAGTACAGCATTGGAGAGGGTAGGTCCCGTAACTGTCCACTGTAGAACTTTATGGAGTATGTCCACAGTTTCACCTCATATGTGTGGTTAGTGTCCCATGACATTGCGGTCATCTGGCAGTTCACTGGCAAACAGTGTGGGTTGAGTTCAATAAGGAAAGAGACATACTTGAGTGTTAGATTTCATACCTATCAGAATATGCATGCTAATGCAATAGCTTTTAGTCTGTCAACCTACTGTCTTTATAGTGGCAAACTGTTACACATGTCCCTATCTGTGGGCCTTACCCCCCATTACATATAGCTGTGTCTGGATCCCTTGCTCTAGGGGGATAGGAGGTACGGTATGTCTGTAGCTGCTACCGTTACATAGCAGCCTAGCACTAGTAGGGGTGAGTGTGTACACTTTTGAGGACAGCAAGCTGTATGTGTAACTGTGGCAGCTGTAGCAACCCTGTTGTTACAGCAGAGCCAGGGTAAGGGTACCCTGTACAGTTCAATGGAGGCATGTGATTAAGGTATGTCTGCTATGCAATGGTGCCAATAACATTGTAGTAGGCAACAAATAATTAGGCTGCATGGATATGCACTGTGTCCCCACCTGCAGGCCTGTGACTTGCAAAACTGGGTAGCAGTTCATTAACTAGCAGTAACCTGTGCAGATTAGGATTACATGACTCAGTCATTACTTGCAGTCTTCAAATAATGTAATTAAACTGCAACATAAAACTGGATTTGAAGCCAGGACTGTGTGTGGCAAAATGTACTGCATGCAAGGCATTTAACAGACTACATTACTGAATCACTGCAAATGCATGTATATTTGCAAGATATATGTGCACATATATAGGCTGTGACAAACATTTCTACATCCATCAGTATGTGCATGGCTTTATATGGTGATATTTCTGCACCAGGGCCCCAGTTGTACATGTACTTTGCCATTTCTAATTTAGCAGGTGTCTTTCCACAAGTTGCTGATAAAAGGGCACATATACCTGCTATCACAGGCCTCACTTACATCCATTATTATGTCTTTAGCTGTCTGCTGGTTTATTATTGCACCAGAGTCCAATGTACACTCCCATTTTTCCCATTAGTTTTTATTTCAATTACATGCCTAATGATTGTAAGTGGCAATTGGTATGTTTTGCTGGAAATGCCATTTTAAGTCAGATCTGTGTGGCATGTTGGATTAATACACTGGGCTGTAGATGAGAGGGGCATGGGTTTGAAACTTGGCAGAGGTGTTTATTTTGTACATGTGTCTAACAATGGAGTAAACACATTTACTCATTTAAGCTCAGCTAACCGAAGTGGCGTGCTGCTTCACTTAGCTCTGTGCAAACCCATGCTAAAAAATATAAAAAGAAAAAGGTGGTGATAGGAAAGTGGTGAAATTGGGGCAAGCAGGGGAAAAAACATAGTGAAAAGCAGTTAGGGATGTGCAGGAAGGGTGTAGGAAAGAACCATAGCTATCCATATCTTGTACAGCAACAGCTGTGCATGTTGACAGATTTTATAATTGAATTTGGACTCGCAAACCCCAGAGGGAGGGGTGAAGACAACGTAACTGTGTTGTCAAGCCACTTAGACCAGATTTACGACATGGAGAGCTACGTATGGGGCAATATTTTTTTGGGGATAGGTGCTCTTTTTAAGGTGAGAGTGGAATGTAGGGGAAAGGACATAGGTATGTTTGGGGAGGTAAGTTGGGTAGGAGAGGATGTGTTTGCAGACAGATAAGACAGCAGACAGGGGTGGTATGTGACACATGAGGGGGATAAACACCTTGGATGGGGAGGGTATTATGGAATCCGAGTTGCATGTGCCTCCAGATGGCAGCAGCATGACACATGTGCCCACCTATGGAACAGTTGACACTGTTTCTTCACTGCCCTGAGGGTGGCTGTGCTTGAGGCTGGGTGCCAGGGTGAGCCTGCCCCACCAGGTTGGCCAGCATGCTCTCAGTCTGGTGCAGGCAGCATTCATAGCTCCGATGAAAAGTCCTGCACACCATGACCGGCAGTTGATCCTGGGTGACTGCAGCCCTTCCGCCACCACTCACAGGGGAGGCCGGGCCCCGTCCCCTGAGGCGGGTCCACCTGAAGCAGCAGGTGGTGCAGGGGCAATGAAAGGGGCATGATTGGCCTGGGTCCCAGGCATGCTATGACCCATTGATATGATAAGTTCAGTCAAGGTAGGCGTATCACCAGGAACCAGCCTACTCCGATCTGCTGTGGTAATGGAGGAATAGCAATAAGTCTAGATTAGTTATTAAAACATTGTTAGTAATAACAACATGGCAGAACATTGGAAATGATGCAATTACATATCAATGCATATTATGTGAAACACAACAATAAATAACAGAAGAGTCAGTGTAACAGTATGCCAGTAACAGTTACGGTATAAGGCCAATAAAATAGGTAATTTTAACAAGATATGTTAATATGCATCCATTATAATACATAATAATAATAATAATAATAATAATAATGATAATAAAGCACATGCCCCAAAAACAGTTAATGTAACAACATATGTTAATAGTAAACCATAACCAATGGACAACAGTAATAAATAAATGAAGATAAGAGGTGGGGGAGAGAGAGAGAGAGAAAATTAGTCTATTAGTATAATTGCAGCTTACTTCCCTGACAACAGTACTACTATCTATTCTACTGGTTTGTATTTTCTTTATGTGTACAGTGAGAACAAGTCTCCTGTATCTGATGTAGCACGTACATACCTCTCAAGCTATATGCATGGGACACTGTGGTCCAGACGGTAGCAGCTGCGGGTACACACCTACACAGAACACTTGCACATCAGTTGGATGTATATATACCAAGGTGTTCTGTGGGTTGAAATGGTGATACTTTGCAATGTAGGTACTCATTGCCATGGTATTCCTTTAACAGGGGGACTAATAGATTAGGTTCATACTAGGCTATCTGCCCTAGGGCATTTATAAGCCTAGCCAGAATGTGTTTGGCTTTCGCCACCCATTTTAAATTTATTTTGCTATGCCCTTTTTCGAGGTTAGTATACTGTGCCTCTGTCTAACAGTGACACAGAAGTGATACCCGGGGTAAACCTACGATCTCCCATCCACTCATCAAGATTCCTCTTGAAGAGAGTCAATGAGGGACTCTGCCAAACCTGGACTGGGATTTTATTCCAGAGTGAAGGGAGCCTCTGGTTTATGAATCTGTCCCTCCAGCATGTCCTATTTATTTCGGTGCTGAGGTTCAAGTCTCTCGAGCGCGTAGCTCGATGGAATTTGGATTTTCTGAGGTGCAGCATGTCCATTAATTCCGGGTTGGACATGGCTTTATACGTCAGGCACAGATCGCCTCTGAACAGGCGGTATGCCACTGAGTAGAGCTGGAGTTTCTTTAACCGGGCAGCATATGGCATCTGTTTGAGCTCTTTGATCCTCTTGGTGAGGTACTTTTGGGGTCTTTCCAGTTGCTGCAGGTGTCTGGTAAGGGACATCCCAAAAGGGACATTGTACTCAGTTATGGGCCTGATGAGGGATGAGTAAAGAGGCACGATGAACTCCCCTGATCTAGATGTGAATCCCTTCATGATTAGGTGGGCTATATAAAATGTTTTTCTAACCACTTTGGCCACGTGGTTGTCAAATGAGAGATTGCTATCAACTTGGGTCCCCAGGTCCCTAATTAGTTCTTCTGTACTTAATGGATTACCACCTATGTGGTAATTTGTGGGCACTTTGTTTTGCCAAAGGGATGACTATACACTTTTGGCATTTAGCTTGAGGCCATGGCTCTGGCACCAGTTGTCTGTTTCTATGAGGCCCTTTTGGAGGATGCTTGTGTCGGCTGGAGAGTCGATTATGGCGCTCAGTTTGCAGTCATCTGCGAACTTGGTCAGCCACAGTCCTTCCGTGTTGGCCTGTACCTCCGAGAAATATATACCGAACAAGAGAGGTCCCAGGACTGAGCCTTGTGGGACACCACTTGTAACTGGTTTGAGTCTGACATGGCTCCAGCAATTCTAACCATGTGGGTTCTGTCCTTGAGCCAGTTTGCAATCCATCTAGTGACATAGGGGTTTATATTTAAGCTGGTGAGCTTATCTATAATGCCCGAGTGGGTATTGTATCAAAGGCATTTGAGGTCCAGGTAGGCTGTGTGGACCACCTTCCCCTCGTCAATGGCCTTGGTGACTGTTTCAAAGAAATCAACCAGGTTTAAGAGGCTGGATCTGCCCTTAACAAAGCCGAACTGTGTAGGATCCAGTGTCTGTATGTCCCCAATATCTTTATTTATGAGGTCCATGATGATCCTTTCCATAGCTTTGCAGACCAAGCTAGTCAGGCTTATGGGGCAATAGTTTCCAGGATCCGTTGAGGCACCACCTTTATGGAGAGGGACCACTGTTGCTGTACGCCACTCTTTGGGCACATATCCTGTAGTAAGGCTGAGATTGAACAGTAGTTTTATGTTTGGGTTTAGCTCTTCTTGGAGTTCATGTAGGACGCAGCCCGGGACACCGCCTGGTCCCATTGATGCTGTGTTTTTTGCTTTGGAGAGGGCGGCTCTTACCTGAGCATCTGAGATGTCAGGGGCAGCACTCTGCTGGGATAGATATTTGCCCTTTGGTGGGAGTTTGCACTGAACCTGTCAGCTAGGATTTTGGCAATGTCTGTGGGTTCAGTGTATTTTTGTCATTTTGGACTAATTCTGAGCATATCTGGGAATTACCACCCAGGTTCCTAACATAACTAAAGAAAGCCTTGTGATTATCCTTAGTGTCCTGTGCAATTTTTCTCTCAAGCTGGCCTTAGACAATTTTATGAGTGCCCGTAGTTTTTGCTAATACTGATCAGTGATGCCTTCCCTTTGGGATTTTGCTCTATCATTTAGTAGCTTCCTCCTTCTATTGTATAGCTTGTTTATGGCTGGGGTCCACCAGACAGGACGTCTACCTTTGGAGGATTGGGTCTTGGTTTTATTTGGGATCGCATGATCCATGCATTCCTGAAGGTGTTCATAGAATGCTTATAAAGGGTTCTCGGTCTGGGCCGTATTTTCCACAGGCCGGGGCTTTGAAGGATTCCACCTCAGTTTTGAGGAGTGTGAAATTTGCTTTAGAGTAGTTTTTCACTGTGGTTTTCTGGGCAGGGTGTGGGGTCGGGATGTGAATATCCAGTGAGATTAGTTTATGGTCTGATCTTACCAGTGAGGGATACACTTTGGTCTGGAGCATAGAGTCCCCATGTTGGTGATGATCAGGTCCAGTATGTTTTCCCTCTTGTGGGAGTGGTAACAAGTTGTTCCATAGCATTTGAGTTTATAAATTCTAGGAACCTTTGGGCTAGGGTGTTGGAGCTAGAGTAATGCTCCCAGTCTATGTTTGGGTAGTTGAAGTCGCCCAATATAATGGTGTTTGGAGAGATCTTCATATTTTCCAGTGTTCTCAGAAAGGCCGAGTGGGGTTCCTGGGTTTGGGAGTGTGGTCTGTAGCAGGCTATAAACTGGAAGGCAGTTTTACCCACTGTTAGTTGCACATGGATAGTCTCTGATGCTTCGTGCTTTGCCACCAACCTGGAGGTGTGGGTATCTTTGATGAATATCGATACTCCCCCTGCTTTTGTGGTTCGGTCCAAGTTTTGGGGCCGAAAAGCATGGTATGAGGTATAACCTGGTAGTGCTGGGGTGGTCTCGGGAGCCCTGAACCAGGTTTCTGTTACTGCACAGATATCGATGTTCTCCATGCTAAGGAGAGTTTCGAGCGTGCATCTTGAGGTTTAGATTTCTGGCGTTGAGTAGCATTACTCTTAGTTTCTTATCCCTTGTGATACCTATGGAGGTGGGTTTGTCTTTTGAGCCTTGCCTAAAAAAGGCACTATGGGGGTAGCAAGAGCCTTTGCCAATATCCGAAAGCCCAGGGGTGACAGGTGCAAGCCGTCCCTAGCGAAGCATCGTGGCTTGTCGAGCATATCATACCAAGCTGACAGGCATTGATCCCCTTTGAATGACACCAGTACTTAAGCCAATTGTTGAAATTGATCATCTTGTCTTCATATTGTGGCATCATTCTTGGTGAGGGTAAGATGCTACTCAAGGTCAGGGTCATACCGGCCTGGACTACATGCTCAGAGAGCTCCTTTATGTCTCTTTTCATGTAGTCCAGGGAGGTACGTCTCAGGTCATTCACACCAGCATGGACAATGACTGAGTCATATTTGTACTTGCCTTGGAGTGACCTGAGTGCTTGTGTTATGTGGCGGATCCTAGCGCCCGACAGGCTGCTCACCATGACCCTCTCCTTGTTCAACTTGGTGAGTGGGACGTCAGTGTGCCTGACGATAGAGTCACCTATTACAAGTGTATCAGGTGTGTTGTTTAGTCTTAAGGGCTGTGACTGTTTGGCACACTGGCTTTGTGAGATATGTGTTGCACGTGTTTTGTTTTGGGGTAGCGGTTGCTTGGGTGTCTGCTTTGGAGGTCTCTGCTGCTTAGGCAGATCTTTATTTAGAGCCTCCGAGTATGTTTTTGTGTGATTATGTGTTTGGTTTGCTGTCGTGGTAGGTCTATGTGAGACTGGAATTGTAGTGAGTGTGGTTTCCTTCTCCTCCTGACTGGTTATGCCAGTACTGAGTTGAGAGAGCTTAGCCTCCAGTTTGGCTATATGGTTGCATCTCTCACATGTGTTGGAATTTGTTGGGAGGGGGAAGAGGGTTGTCTGTGTACATTAGGCAGTTGTAACATTGCCTCAAGATTCCCAGATTCACCAGCTGGACCGGAGAGGAGATTGACAACTGACCTTTGGACATGCTAGAATAATATTGGGAATTCCTTAATAATTGAAAACAAGGGCCAGTGGGGAGTGAGGGTGTAGTGCTTTTAATTTTTAGTGCTGACTTATATAATTGCTTTAGCGAGCAAGTGCCAGGTAACTTAAGTGCAATGTGTTACAGGTAACTTAAATGCAAAAACGACAAACAGTAACTTTCTTTCAAGTGAAACAAGGAAATAAGTACAGTAAGCAATGCAGATATCACTAGTGATCCACAGAAGCGCTGAGAAGCCGTGTATCAGATATTAATTATAGTATGTAAAATTGTGATACTTGAGAGACATGTATGTGTACAGTACTGACATTAAACAGCAGTCATGCCTTGGTTGGCAGGCACGGGACTAGAGCCCAATAGCAGTAACTGTGACTGCAGCAACCTTTAACAGACACTCCAGGCATACAGCCATAACAGGATTACACATATTATTTCTGACTGCACATTGCTGATTTTTCACATTCTTGCTAATGATTTTAACAGTCTGGGAAATCTAAACACACGATTATCTACTCATAATATGGGCTACCTCACCCATTTACCTGTAGTTCCTGTGGAGAGAGAATTTGTAAGCATTATGTGACTGCTAATGTAATATTAATGCTACATAGCACTGGATTTGAACCCTGGTCTGTGTGTGACAAAATGTACTATGTACAGAGCATTTAACAAACTGAGCTACTAGACTCAGTGCTGATTACTGACTGACTGATATTTTGCTTAGAAGTTATTGGGAACCAAAATATGACCTGGCAGTACTACTACAGTGTTGTACTAGACTGCAGTGACAGTGTAACACGCATGCATGAAATACAAGCATAACACAGATAGTAGTTACACTATATCAGTATAAACAGTGCTGGTGTACACAATATATTGTCAGTGGGTTGAAATGTCTGTGAAGTCAACAAACAATCTCAGGTCATGGAGTGGGCTACCTCACCCATATACCTTGATTACCTGATGTCTGTGGATGACAGAGCATTATGTGAACAATTCTGGCTTAGAGACAGCCTTGTGTTAAACAATAAAATTGACAGCCATTAGATTTGCATTTTATAGCTATTACAGTGTTATACTTGACTGCAGCACCTTACCGTACAACCTGAATGCATATAGCTCTACTGCAATGGTTACAACAACACCATCCTGATGTACACCCTTTTCCTTGGTGTTATTGGTATTGTTTCATGTTTTATTGCAGAACACTTGTCATTATTTATTTCTTGAAATACAGCTCTAATTCCACATTTACTGCACTACAGACTTTATTGTATATACTTTAATGCAGTTACTGGTATTGTTTCATATTTTATTGCAGAACAGTTGGCATTACTTATTTCCTGCAATGCAGCTCTAATTCAACAATTACTCCAATGCAAACTTTATTGTATATACTTTAATGCAGTTAATGCTTTACCCTTTCTTGCTTATTTCACTACAGTTAGCATAATATATCTGTACTCACCCACACTCACAGTGCAGTGTGTCCAGGTGCCCAGCGTGCAACTTGACATTGTGAACGCTCTCTACTGCAGCTGCTGGGAGAGAAGCACACCATTATGCATACCAGTTTTGTAGACATTCAAATTAGATATCGATGAAGCAGAGGTAAAATTGTTTACATACTTGTGGGACATTCCCTGCCCGAATTTCTTGGACCCAGGTGTCCAAGAGATCCCCCTTTCGTCATTTCAGGTCATCATGGTGATGATGACACTGCTCACCTGTGCAGGGGATACCAGTAAATCTGGTGAATTCTCTGGCCAGCTGGTCCCAGGCCTCCACCTTACACTCTGAACCCTGGAAACTCCCTGCAGCTGCCGGTCATCATGTTTTTCTACTAGGAGCCCAGTCATGACCCTGGACTTCAGAATGCCCCAGGGCTGAGCCCAGAAGTGCGCACCTTCATCAACCAGCCATGGCACCCGTCAGAGGAAAAATCCAATGGATTCTGCTGTATTCTCACCTTTTGGGCATAATATAGGCTGTTTTCCTGCCCTTACACATCATTAGGCATCATTTGAAAAAGTGTTGTGTCACTTAGCACTGCACAAACCAGTGCAGCTGAGCTAAGAAGTGAGAAAACTCCCAGAACTTGAGTCTTAGCAGAGCTTAGCAGCTCACAAACCAGCCAAGCAGTGCCGAGCAGCGCATAAACATTAGCAGCCATTACCATGTTTATTCAGCGCTTAGGCCTTAGCAGGTTTCAGGAGAGCTTAGCATAGTGACGCGCAGCCAAATTTTAAATTAGTCTGCAAAATGTGTATATTACAATTAAATGCTTATTTCCCTTCCATGTATTCAAATCCTGGACCTATTGCACATGGAGCCATGGCTCCACCCATTAAGCTACGTGGATATTCAGACATCAGGAATACCTTTACATATAACACTGAATTACTTATAAGCAGTGCTGAGTGCCTTAAACAAATAATTAAATATATCCACTTTCTGTATTAGATGTCTGTCAGGTGTCCGCTTTCTTATTTTGGGAGTCGCTTAGCATTACTGTGCTTTGCGCCATGCCAAGCAGACATACTTTTTTTATTAAA